>NW_010194881.1:90761-131165 GCF_000695765.1 Mesitornis unicolor
GCACTCAGATAGAGACAATTTTGAGCAAAACTGCAACTGCCACTGTGTAACGCGGTTTTAATTGCCATTAGCTGTCCCACAGATGTGCCCTCTTGGCTTCTGCAAGAACTCCACCCGCTGTCCTTCTCCAGCCCCTGGAATCAGGGTGGTGCACACATGGGTCACCACACCAGGGACAGCAACGCACCACTGCAAGTATCTGGATGTCCTCTTCTGCAAAAGAGGTAATGACTGAGCCAGACTTTATTCAAGAATCTTGTCCTTGGAGTATCAAAATAGGAACCGGAATTCATTCCCTCGGGCTGCACAGTGCAATTGAATTTAGCTCAGCATTCGGGTGCGCTGGCCCTCCATGGTCAGGCCAGAAATACCCCAAGCTCTCTGGCTCCACTACACAGGAACAGTCCTCTGTGGAAGATGAGCTGCAGCAGAGCTCTGGAGACAAAGAAATGGGCTTGTTGGCAGGGTAGAGGATGTGGGATCCACAGTGGCAAACTCACACAAATGTGCCAGGCTTTATTGCTTGGCTGTTTGATTTTTGCTCATTGCCAAGGACTGCTCCCTCACAGCTTGTCTCAAAATAACCCCCATTCTCTCACCTACATGAAAGTTACATTTTACAGATAAATTTAATAAGCTCTGCCCAGAGCGCAATCAGCACAAACACTGATCTAATGGTCCCCATGTCAGCCCTGCAGAAGACTCTGAGAGCAGGGGCTGCAGCGGAGGGCGCGCTGCTGCTCTGCCTCTGGCGCAGAGCTGCTGCACAAAGCTGAGACAATTCTCTGCTCACCTCTGCAACAGCTAGAAAAGTGTGGCAACTGGAAACCATACACCCTGGAAAGGCCTTCCCGTCTCCTGCGGCCTCTGAGGACATGGTTTGAGCCAGCTGGTCCTCTGCAGGAGGCCTGACTGCTCCAGACACGGAGCAGGGCTGACGACTCCCTGTCCTTCAGTGCGCTGCTTGTATCTAACGTGACTGCCAGGCCGGCCCAGCAGCGTGCTGGGGAACCATCACGCTCCTCGGTGCCTAGATTTTCAAAGCTCCCTCTGATACTACACCCTCTCAGCCCAAGATAGGCAGCCCTCTGTCAGACACATCCAAATACAGATTTCTTAGAACTACAGACAGTAACAATCTTATTTTTAGAGGTGTGGGGCACCAACAGATCCTGCTGATTTCAAATAGACTAAAAAACCCTCATTATTTCCAAAGGTCATGCCCTAATTCTGCCAAACATTCAAGCACTCATAAGGGTCACTGCATATGAATTTCGGTTGGTGGTGCCTAACGATCAGCAGGGAAGAAGTGAACAGGTTTTATAAAAGCCAAGAGAGACTACAGAAAAACGAGGAAGTTCACGCTCGTCAAAACTGCTTACATTTCACTGAAAAGTCAACAGTATTGAATCACTTCACAGATACACAGGATTGGGACATTTATTCCTAAGTGTAAGATTAATAATATCAAGCACCAGAAGTTTGAGCTCTGTGGTGCCCTTACGTAACCAGGGGATTTGGCAGTAAATCCTGCTGCAGAATTTAGGCTCGTGTGACCTTCCTGTAGCCCTTTATATGCTAACGGTGTCAGTATAGTAGGTCGTTTTCATTTGTATTTGTATGTAGTCTGCAGACAGGACCAGGCTTAGGTGTCTTGCAACTCTTTCTCATCTGATTTTGATACAGGCCGAAGAAACAAAATCCTCATATTTGGTTCTTCAAACGTAACCATTACCCACCGCAAACTACCATTTGTATGGTTTTCAGAATTTAAACCAAACATAGTCTCCCTTCTTCTTCAGACAGTAAAAAAGAAAGGCAGGCACATAAAGACCACAAATACAGCCAGGGAATGTCAGACCAGCCCAAATGTCAGTGTTTTCCTTTCAGTCATATGAAGCTGGCAAAACCACCCCAGGATGCGATGCAACCTTTGTGAACTACTCCAAGTAGGAGAACTGCAGTGCTAGCACTTTCCCCCCCTCCATGTGAGTTACTGTTCTCTCTGGAGAAAAGAGGGGCACATCACATCCCACACCCGTGATGCACCTTGACAAAACCCAACCTCCCTTGCCTGTCGCTGTCCCCAGAGCCAGCACTTCCCACCGATGTGGCTGGAGGGGGACGTTGCCAGGAGGAAAGCAGAGGGCCTCCTGGTGTTCCCTCAGTCCTGAGAACATGATGGGGTGGAAAACCTGTGCAAGCGCTCAGCTACAGAGTCTCCCACAACAGCTGGATGTTTAATTGGAAAGGCTGGACGTGAAACAGTTACAAATCTCATGTCTAAGGTCAAATTTTTGGCATTCTGTGCAGTATTATGCACATAAATACTAGCCTATATATGCATGCACACTAGGCACAGTTGTACGTGCAAATGCATAGACACTCAAATAACCCTATGTACATTCTGTTACTGCATTTTTATGCAGTTACAGTATGTATATAACTCAGTATAGCAATGAAAAAATATCATAAATCACATCCTTTCAGCAGTACACCACTGAAAGGCTGCTGCACAGCTACATCTGAGGCTCAGCTTCCTTTTTAATGTAATAGGAACAGCTCATAATATTCAAAGGTACTGCTTTATTTCAAATGCTTGCGGAGAAGAACCCATAAAGAATGATTGCCTATTTCACAATCAGACCGAGAACACAGAATTCTTTTTTATAACACCAAACTCTACATTAATAGAAAAAAGAAAAGTAAATATGTATTTAGATTTGCATTTCAATCAAGGAGGAAATACTGTAAGTGTTACTGCAAACCACCCACTGGATGGAACAGCCAACAGAGAGTAGGTTCTTACGCAGACACACAGACCTTAGAAGGAAATACAGATCAAGAAAAGAAAGTTATGTTTTTGAGGTCAAGAAGTGGAAATACAAATCAAGGTTCACCAGAATCAAGGAATCAAAGATGAAATCCAGGCCTCACCAGAAATTTTTTCCTATTGACACTTGAATGCAGTCAAAGTGGCACCACATTTTGAGTTCTGAGAGGAGTAAACAGCAATGGTAAATAATAGGCTAGAGAAGTTAACAGGCATTCAGATTACAAAGAGTATTTTTGAAATGGTAAAATGAACAGAAGATAGACACAGAAAAATGATTAAATGGTGCTGAGCCTTTCTAATGAATCCTGTCCATGACGCTTCTGGAGAGCTATCCATGAGTTTCTGGAATGGAATACAAAATCCAGATGCAGTTATTCTTACACTGCTGTCCTACTAAAGCGTGAATGATAGAGATGGATGAGAGAAGTCAAAACCAAAGCTATTCTAAATTTTGCGAAGTCCCAACTTTACCAAATGGTCAAATCTGTTTCATTTCTTGCCTTTCCAGCATCACCTTTCCCTGCTGGGAGGTTGTAATAATTATTTGCTATTTGACAACGATGGAGAATAAACATTAAACAACAGAAGAATGATTTCTGCCATGAGGCACATTAAGAACACAAAGGTACTACAGAAGAGGAAATATATCACCTTGATGAAAAGTGAATAGAAACTGGAGAGATGCCATTAGATTAGATACAGGGAGATAAATGGGAGACAAGCAGAGCACTTGAGAAACAAAAGGCTTAGAGAGAATTGATGAGGACAGCAGGAGAATTGAACATTAAAGTGTGTTTTTTTAATTAGGGAAGGCATTTTTATTAATACAGTGCATTGTTTATGAGTTCTATGGAAGAGATGAATCACAGAAATTGACTGCAGAAGCCCAGCCGACAATACGAATTATTGGGACAACATGCTCTGTCAATAGCAAAAAAGTGATGAATTGGAAAATGTATTGGATGGACTTTCAGAAGTCGTCTGATAACCAGAAATCAAGCCATGGTCCTGCCAAAAAAAGAGTAAAGAAGATGAAGGAGACAGAGTCTTATATCAAATTAGTTATCGAAATGCCAGGATGATAAACCACCAAGCGCTGAAATAAGGTGATTTTGACTGAGCTGTGAGCTCTCGCATGGTAAAAAAATATGATTTCATAATGGAAAACTAATGTTTTTAACAAAGGTAATGGACTATGATATTTCAATGAAATATTTGAGAAAATCAGCTGTATTAACATTTAACGCATAATTTCTGTTTAGACTGGAAAAGACATCCAGTTGCTTTCCCATTTTTTAACTGAGACTGTAACCAGAACTTAGTTCTTGGCAATGACTAAGGAACACAAGGGAAACCACTTGAAGCTTCTTTTAAAGTACGCCAGCTTCTTCTTATCAGGGAACAGATTCTTCTCTTTTCATTCTGTTCTGTGTTAATTTTTCCCTTAGATTTCCTTTTCTGCTAGATTTACTTTATCTCGTCTTTTGTACTGACAAAACGCACATACGTGCACTAAGGACTGAGGAGTAACAAAAGTGCATTTGCGGCCAATATATATCTTGTCTGGAGTCTGGAGCACTCTGCACTCGCCCTTACCGAAACAACACTGCCTTGCTGGGGTTCTTTGCTAATTCGTGGTGTTGTCCTGTTGTAGCAAACAATCCCTGCTAGAGTTGGAGCATTTCAGGAGAGCTCTTCCGTTACACGAGGTTTGCTTGGAAGAGCATAGCTGAGGATTGAGCCGGGAGCCTACACACCGACAGTGTCATTCAACAGGGAAAAGACCATCTCTCAAGGTTCAGTTAGACTCACCTACTAATAAAATCAGTGCTAAGCTAAACAAATCTTTCCCTTAATTGTACCAAATGTCTGGGTGGACAATCTCATGCCAGAATTTCCCTTCTTATTGTAGATTAGAAGCGTTGTTTTTTCAGCTGCAAAAGAGCCCAGGAAAAAGCCAGTAAGGAAAACAACAAAGTTGATTTTGCATCAGATATCCCAGCAGACTTCGTAACTGTTTTTTCTGCCCTCCCTTCTGGTTCTTCTTGGGCCCTATGTGCAGGAATTTGATATATTCTAGAAGCGAAAGCAGCAGTCCTTATTCTGCAGATCACTTACTGTTCCCAGGCCCAGCTCCTTCCCAGCCCCACAGGTGACGCTGACTCCAGCCCACCAGAGCGGTGCCTGAGGAGAGAACCAAGAGCTCCCTAACAGGCACTAACGCCACAGTGGCATCAAGGCGTCGCACACCAGTACACCAGTTGATCCCTGCTCCCTCTTCACATTGGAGTGTCCGTCAGGGCAATGGGATGGCTTTTACAAGAGAGAAGAAAAAATGGTGGTGTTTTCTGCCAAGCCTCACGAAACCCCAGTGCTCATTGCACCTTGGAGCAATCTGAGGCTTCAGTCTCACAATGGGTTCTGATTTACCTCGGGAGAGAACTGCTTCTTGTTGGAGAGAAAACAACAAGTGACCCTAATACGTTTTCAGTGTTATGGTGGAAAAAAAATAGTTATAGTATCCTGCAATCGTTTGCTAAGCTCACAGGATACCCATAAGCAATTTACTGATCTCCCACCACAAATTCTTGGGCTAACGTTTGCTTGTATGTGGTACTTAACCCGTAGATTTTCAAAAGGCTTTACAAGAGTGGGGAAAAGATATCTCCATTATGCATTTGGGTAAGAAATTAAATACATTCCTAAAGATTGTATAGCTGATATCAGTACCAAAATCCAAATAATATGCTATCAAATCTTGTATTTTCTTGTGGAAGTGATCATCCCCTGCTGTGTATCTTCCTCCAGACACCGCTGCAGGGAAAAGCGCCCTATGCACGGACTTTCCCCTTTCAAGCAGGAGAAAGCTCACCCACACCAGCAGTACGGTCTGCACTTGGATGCTTGTTGGCAGTAGCAAGGCCTACAGGCTGGGCAGGCCGGGCAGTGACTGGGAATGAAGAGCAAAAACGGGCAGGCTGAGGGAAAAGAGATACATGCAGTCATCCTTCAGCCTTCCTAATCATTGAGACCCCACACATGTATTCTCCCTGGTAAAGAAAACCTTGGTGGATTGACACAGGGAAAGCTTTAGATGTCTTGAGCATTAGAGAGCAAACAATGAGAGACGGGGGAACAAACACACCCCAGTACTGGGACGAGATGTGGAGCCCCTACCAGTTTTGTACCCATGAAAAAAAAACCCTAAAAAACACACTTTGAATTAAAATGATCTCTGAGAAAACTATCATTTCATTTGTGCCATGCACAGCCATGAGAGACATGGTTCCCTGAAGTTCAGTTGTTTGAAAAAGCTTGCATCAAGGCCAGGTTAATGGGCCACAACTCAATAAAACTCTTTATAGAGCAATTTAAATGGACTGCATCTCTCCTTCCCCCACAAGAAAATCCAGTCCAGAGGAAACTGTTTAGGAATGAGTTTCCTTTCTACTACTTTATAGAAAAGCAACAATGGCAGCTCGAGACACTTTATGAGAGGCATTCCATAAATCCAAACCAATTAGTGCAGAAAAGTAGGCAAGCAGAGTTTGTGTGGACGGGCTAAACACGGCCATTAGCGCACATCTGGAAACAGCAGCACAATGAACAGACTCAAAAGGCAGCTGACCATCCTGCTGTTGTCTCACCCCCCCAGATAGAGCAGCACTTCTGTTTATTTTCTTTTAGTGCAATGCATACAAATTCCATATATTAAAAAACATTGCTGAGACTGCAGAGCCAACAAGGCCTTGTCGCTCATCTTAAGAAACAGTGAGGGAGGGAGAAATGCAGATGCATTTAAGACAGTTTTGCAGCGGAAACAGCAACAGTGGACACTGATGTGAGTAAGAAAAGTAATAAAGGAAAAGCCTTCAAGAGCCCACGGGAAAATGCGAGATGGATTCAGCATGCCCTAAAGAATTAAAAGAAATCTCATTTCTGAAAAATCAGCACGACACTTACACTAACAAATGTAAACCAATGTCAAATGATCAAACCTTCTCAGCCCAATTTTGACAGATTACTTTTGATTTTAAGAGTCAGTGTTAGAGGGAAGCAGAGATTCTGAAGCATTTAAAACAAATCACTAGGAATCATGAACCTATGCAGTATTAGACCAATCTTAAAGTAGTACCAGGAATTCCTTACATGGCTTCAAGAATGGGAAAAGGTGGTCTTGCCCATGGTAACACAGAAATCCACAATAACTTGACAATACAAGTAAGGAAATAGGGCTGCTGATTACTGATCCAGTGTCAAGACTGGAAGTGCAAGTGAGATGGAAGTATTTTGCAGTACTTTTGACTTGCCCGTTCGGAGTCTGCCATTTCACCCCAGGCAGGCCTTGTTTGGTGGTGCTCTGGCTGTACCCTTCATTACCATAAGAGGCCATAACCACAGTCAGTGACTGCACTGGCTTTGTGCAGCTGCACATTTTTCCCCAAGCAGCGGACAGTTGAGTTGCTCAGGTGGCAGTGAGGTGGGCAGATGGCTGGAAAGCTGAGCTGAGGAGACAAGATTCAAGGAAGCTGAGAGGAGCTGAGATTCTGCTTTGCAACACCAGACATAACAGGACATTCAGGAGGCAGGACCAGAGTCTGAGCTCCAGAATCTCAATGTCTCGATGATGGCAGTGGACACTCTCAATGCCTATGGATAAAACAGGACTTTTTACAACAGGGAAAAAAAAAGCTCTCAGCACAGTTTGTTAGTGCAGTTCTTCCTACAGTAATGAATAACAGTCACAGGCAATGACTCCAATAAAAATAAACCATCACTGCACGCACATGTGGCTAGGCTTACTCCCAGAGGAGACATTCAATACTTGCAAAGGAAAGAAATGGAAGGAAAACAAACAAAAGGAGGAGATAAAAATGAAAACCAAGAATCTTTTAAGAATAGAGGAGAAACAAGGGAGTGGACAAGCCCAGGAAAGAGGACACTCTTTGAATCTCAAGCCGTGCTATACCTGGCTGGCTTCAGATCTCGCTTCTAAAGAGCAATACATATATACAGGACATTTTCATAGTGCTTAATGCCAGGATCTGGGGATCAGGACACATAAGTTTTCTTCCTAACTTTGCCGCTGTTTTATTGAGCGATTATATGAAAATCATGTAGCATGCCTTTGCTTCAGTCCAAAATCAGGCATGGAGATAGACATCCGCAGCAACTTCACTGTATTAATTTTCTGCCAGACAGGCACAGCTCCAGAGATACCCTGGTTTCCCCAACCAGAGGGTACAGCAGAAGGCTCAATAAGCAACAGCTCTGCTCTCTGTTTTCTCAAATATTCAGTGGGGTTAATTCCTTCCCCTCTCATAACACCAGAACAAAGGCCCACATTTTGGCTGTGCCTCTCCAGGCAGTTGCTGGCCACAGATGACCAGCCTGCCAGTTGTGCCAGTCCAGTGCAGTGGATCTCAGGTGAGAGAGCTCAGCATGTAATGCACACTGCCTTTCGGACGTGGTTTTAGCTTCAGGCACTATGACGAGGAGTTCTGAATATCCCTGGACTGAGTAAACATAACTTCAATGAAAGGAAACCATCAAACCCTCAAATGAGTATCAAAGACCATCACAGGCGACAAAAGCAAAATTTTCCAAGGTGAACTGCCCTGATGTGCTCCAGAGCAACAACTGTCCTGGGTGCAACGGGCCAAATCCAACAAAAGGGCTCTTTTGCTCAGCTGTCCTCTCCCAGGCACAAGCAGACCCCTGAACCCTCTAACCCAGTGTCCTTTCCTGCCTGGTGTACTTAACCTGGCAATGACTTCAGTGGCAGGGAACTGCACTGCTCAGGAAAACACTGGGCGATTTCAAGTTTTAATTGGAAAAGAAAATGCAATCCCAGACGTTTATCCAAATTGTGCCTGAACTGCAACAACCTGGCCAAGGAACCGCACAAAACCAGGCTGCCCCCAGTGTACCTGCACTTAAGCCAGACTTCTGCTGCAAGTTCCCTAGCGTGAAATATGGGGTATGCAGGGCCAGTCGGCTCCCTTCTGCTCATGTAACACCAGGCCCTGTGAAATTCCTCTTCCCAGAAGCGCTTTCTGTCTCCCTGCCACGTGCCTTACTCCCTACTTTGTAAACTGAATTTTGTCGTCTTTTCTGTTTCCGAGTCTTTCCTAATTTTCTCAGCAGAGAGTCCTCTAGAGGCCAGGAAACTTCACAAGAGCTTGGCCATGATGATTTCCAATGCTATAATACTTTTGAGGCCCAAAGCTCTGGTAACTGTCTAATGTGAAGGGTAATTCAGGAGAAAATGCTTGTAGCTTTTACTAAGCAGGAAAGTGGCCGGCCAGCCAGCATGTCCTGGTTACCACAATGAAACAGGACTGAGAAAAGGCATCTAGGAACGGTGCTGTAGCTGGATGAAGTAGTTGGGTAGCGTAAACACAGCTTCCTAGGGGAATTCTCCTATGTGGCAGCTTGTGGTCACTCATCAGACTTACAGCACCCTGGTACTGAGAAGAACAGAAAATAAAGTTTATGGAGCTTTTCAAAGCCTTCCATACTGTTCTGCTTGACTCTGGTTCTGGAAACAAGGGCTGAAGGATTCAATTCTTGTTTACAACACATACTGGAACACTGCCTCAACCCTGGGATCAAGCGTCCCAAATCAGGAAGCACTCCTGGGGGAGTCCCAGCACAACAGCACCAGAGCAGTTCTTCTCAGGCTACACAGCCTGCCCGAGTGGCCGGGGAGGACAGCACGGACACCCAGCAGCTGCGCTCTTGCTGCTCCACACACCACACGCGCAGACACAGCAGCCGCTGGCTCCTCTGCCCAAACGCCTGCGGAGCTGGGGATGCCAACAGCGCCCAGGCCTCATCGCTGCAGGGAGGAGATCAGCTCGATGTGACTCACCAGCACAACACGAGGAACATACACTCTTAAGTATGCTACCAGCATATGCATTGCCATCATGGTTTATTACTTTTATTGTCCCTCAGATTTCTATGAATCTTTTTATGATAGTTTTAGCAACATATTTATCTTCTACAGATAAAGAAGTTATCTGCTGCAAATTGAACCCCGATGCCTGTTTCTAATGTGTTTCAAATTTTTATTCAGCCAACATTCATTCTTTCTTTCATTTTCTTTTGGCTTTCTAAATGATGAAAATCAACATTATTGTTTAGAAATTGAAATAAAATTAATCCATTGTAAAGTGCACCACAAGCGCGCTGTCCCCCATCCGCACTCGCTGGGTTTGGACATCAGTAAAAACAACAGTGTCCTTCATATTTCCTTGATGTAAAGGCATAATCCTAAATTCCCAGACTTGAGCCAAAAAGATTGGGATTCAACCAAGTCCGAGACCACAACATAAATATTTTTTCACCCACACTAGTAGCTGCAAAATGCTTTTGACATGGAACAAACAAAAGCCCTTTCCAAGTTTTTTTTAATGTGTGTTCACTTTGTTCTGTTGCTAAAAGTCAAGTCCCTGGAAACAAGCTAACACAGCACTGCTAAATTCACATGCGAGAGACAGCAACACTACCTGACGTAAGGCTCAGCAGAGCGTATCTGAGAGTCCACTGGGCACCACGTAACAAGGGCAAGAAAACCAGTAAATGCTAACAGATCTGTAAGCTAATGCCTACAGATGCAATGTGTGTGCTTTTGGAGTACGGCCATGCTTCACAGGTGTTGAGAAAAAGCAGATTTACTTTAAAATTTAATTTACATTTTTCTACAAGACTTAGATCTTCTCTATCAGGAACGTTACTGGGAGAGATTTTACCAAGGGAGTGGAAAAGGCTGTGCTCAGAGAAGGTTTAACAGCCTTATAAACATGGTCTGCATTTCTGACTGTACAGCCTCTGAATAACAGAGTCCTAGCAAAACTCCCTAACAAACATGAAATGTTCCAGGAGACGTCCTTTACATTTCAGGGGCAGTGGATCCCCAGCGATCCCCACCAGGTAAAGGCAAACACCCTTGCTCCAGTGCATGGCACAGATGCACTAAAGGCTGGACAGCCCTTTAGGACCTGAAACGTTGCTCTGTAAACCATCAGATCTGAAAGTTTTGATGACGACAGACCCCAGAGAACAAGCAGCAGGTTAAAAAGCCTTTTTCTGTTGGAGAACATAAACGGTAACTCTTTTCACAGAATTACTGGGAGTAGCACTTACAGCTGTTAGATATTCTCTTGCATGGGGATTATGCTTAAGAAGTTCAGACTGGTCTGTGTGCATTAGAGATCTTAACTGCGTGTGAACTTTTGAAAACTTTGTTATGTTCAGAGGACAAAAACGTGGTCACAGCAAAGCAAATGCACAACTGTAGGAAAAAAATCGATGAAAAAAAAATAATCTCTCAACCTCTTCTCTCCTGTCACAACACCCAGATGGAACCTTCAGTACATTTCTTACAGGAAGTTGTTTGGATTTTTTTTCCTATATTTAATAGCAATTAATTTAGATGAGTAAGAAACCCCTTGGTTTTTTTGGTACCAATTTACACTTTTATTTTCTCTTTTCAGCCTGCTCCAGTTATTTCAAATGAAGACGGGGATGGCCATTATAAGATCACAAGTAAGAAGTAAGACAAAGTGTATGAAAATAGGAGAAAAAAGTAGTTTCCTCTTGGTTTTGATGTGAGATGTACAACATCCAGCTGGAAACATCAACACAAGTTAAGAGGGGATTAGGTGACTTTCTATCTGTAGCTTGAGATGACTATGAGTATAGAGATTTATATTATTATTAGCTAGATAAATAAATAGTGACAATGGGAGAAAGAACTTCACTGACATGCAGTGAAGAACAAGCACGCAATCTGGACCACAAATATCAATTTGCTGAGTAAAACGGCAGTGCGAGCTCAAGCCTGGTAAGGTTTTATCGGCTCAGTCTCCAAGCCAGACCTCCTGGACCACTGTCAGCTCTACAAGGCCAACTCAGGTGTCTTTGCGACCTAAACTCCACATCCTCCAGGTCAGTGCCAAGGAGCACATGAACACCCTGAACCAGAGACATCTGCACAGCCAAATTAAGTCAAATGGCACAAGAAGCCAAGGTTGATTGTTCACTCAGGACAAGCGCAAGAATTTCTGCCAGAGACTCAGGGCTCACTTGTAGGAAATGACTGATAAGGAAGACCATAAACCATCGATGTGACGCAGATGTGAAAGGGCCTCGCAAATTCAAGGTAAACCAAATGAGCTCTTTCCAGTGGAGAACACCCTCAGTAGTGCCTCACCTGCTACACTGCAACCTAGGCCTGTCATTTTTTATGAGACAACGGCATTTATTGACAAGTGACCTGGTTAGTTATCCCCAATTCACTCTTGCTTCAATACTCAAGGAAGAAGCCATTCATTAACCAAGCTGCACTTCACACCACTTCCTACCAGTATCTGAAAAGCTGAAGTTTTCTATCAATCACAAGCCTGTCAGAACTTCAGCAAGGACTGAGGAATGTATTGTTTTGTGTTAACAAGTATCTAGAGGACATACCTCTCCCTTATCGAAGTACAGCATAAGTACCACATGAGAGAGCTGGAAGCAGGATGGCTCAGGTAGCTGTTTATACTGCCTTTTGCCCCTAAGTATCTTCCAACATTTCCACAATGCAGGTACAGCACACTACCATCTCCTGGACACATCCTTCCCATTCCTGATGGACCATATCTCCTAAAACCCCCATTGTATTTTTTAACAGTTACAACAATCAGTCCAGGGGAAGGTAACATTGTGAAAATTATGTATTTGTATTGTTCTTCTTGACACAATATGATGAGTAGATGTGATAAAGTTGACCAAGCAGGTCACCAACACTGGAGACCATCCAAATGCCCTCTGTTTTTAAGGTGCAGAGCATCTCGAGCAGTGGTTTGTACATTTTAATTACTTAAAGCAGGTCAGTATTTAGTTTCTAAGCAGTTAAGAAGGTTTCTTCTTTTCCAGTCAGTTTTTAGATCACAGCTAAGGGCACTGATACCATAGACAGGAATTACAGAGATCAAAGACCAAAAAGTCTACAGAGACCAAACCTCTTTAGATCAATTGATCCTATCCTGTGTAGATTCACTGATAAGGCTGAATCGAAGAAAACACTGTTTTCTGTACAGCAGATTTTGAATGCCACTCATTTGCTGCTGTTCTCCTGTGTTGTCAATCTACAACAGTTCAACAGCATTAGACTCATAAAACAAGGAAAAATTAAAGTTCAAAGTATAATATCCTAGATGGACAAATTCCTGAGATAATTATCCCTTAAAATGTTTTAGAGTATCATAAAAATGGTAATGCCTGAAGATGGGGATCGTGTCTGATCAATACCTTTCCTAGAAGATGTGATGCATTTCGCCCATTGAAGTCAATATGTCAAAGTTTGTCTGGTTTTAAAACTTTATCTGAGGTTTATTCTGTTACCAGTGAGAGCTCAAACTTGTTGCTGTGTCAATATATATACGCTATCTAGCACAGACCTTACCTGGGAAGAGAGTAGAAAGAGAAGAAAGAAGAGGAAAGTAGCTTGAACACAAATGTCCAGGCCATGTACAGTATTGCAGAGGTGTCCTCAATGCCTCTCCCCAGTGGTAAAAACATTGCTCTCTTTCCTTTGAAAATACCTTGCCTGATCTATTCTAAGACAGTACAGATCTCTTCGTGATTGCATTACACCGCTGAAATAGTTTTTCTGTGATAAAATAAACCACTCCAGTATTTGCTTCACTTCAAGCTTGTGTACTCCTTATGTAAAGCAGAAGCTCATTTGTAATGCTCAATATTATTTTACGTATTATTTCTATTATCAATCTTATATTCCAGTATATTTTCATTACTTAAGGGTGTCCAGTTCCTTCATAATGATATTCTGATATTTTTCCACTGTTAAGAATGCCTCCAAGCTTTAAGTATACGATATTCCAAGACAGACTTAGCAGAACTTATCACAGAAACAAACACCTAAATTTGAGTTAGACATTTTAATTTGCTTGTTTTCAATTACAAAAAGAAAGAGAGAAGGAGAGGAGGAGGAGAGATGATGATCCGGTAGAAGAGAGGAGGCAGGGGGATTTGCCAAGGCATTCCAAGGATAAACAACTTTGGTCATTGCCACTCTGATGTTAGGAGCAATGACACGTCAGATATTGATGAGAGAATCTGCCCTAGGTTAATTCTGCTCTGTTTTGAGAAGAAAACTCACACTGAAGTCCAGTCAAAATCAGAAAAGTGATTCTGTATAAACAGGATGGGAATTTGTGTTCATTCCCTCCCTGCAAAGGGGCTTAAGCTTACAAACAGAGCATTCTTGAGACCAGAGCCTGAAAAGTTGTGTCTGGTTTTTCCTCTATCGCGTTTTTATGCTGTTTTAGTGAACTGTAAATACAGTGTTTGCAAAGGGCGTTGGATTAACAGCGTCACAGATTGAAGTTCTCTGTTTATATTCAGAACAGATTTTGTTATAGTAATCTTACCCCTCCTATCCTGACCTTTAAGTGGCTCCTAGTAAAGACAGGAGCCATAGCCCCAATTTCTGAGAATTTTCTGTCTTATTAATATGAAGGTGCACAATTATCAGTTACACCAAGGCAAAAGGCCATTTTCCCAGTTACGGAACATATGTAAAAATGAAAGCAATAATGTCACTGTGACTAAGTAGCCACCAAGGTAACAGTTCTATTTTCTGTGCCATGTTTGGAAGAGGAAAAACAAGGGGGCTGATAATACTAGAAATGAAGATGTTGCATAAACAAGTATGGAAGATAAAGAGTCTGGACGAGTATTTTAACAGGCTGAAAGTTTAAGTGCTAGCTACTCTGCAACAGCTTTGTTGTCTGCAAAGAGGAGAGACGTAAGAATGCAAGGTGACTTCTATTGCTGAGGCTTAGACAAATCAGCTATGGCATCAACAGAAACTGGAAACAAGGAAGCAGAGAGAGTTTTGCCATAAAGCTCAAGCCACAGTCTTGGTTTCATTGACCTTCTATTAATGGTGAACACTGATGAAGAAAGGTTTATGGCATGCTAAGGAGAGAGATTCAGGAGAGAGTTTGGTGACCACAGTTAAAACCAGTTCAGTGGGTGAGTTAATCTACAGAGAAAACTGGAGAGGGAAGCAGGAGGAGTACCTTCACAGCTGAGGAAATGCGTACTGCGAGAAGGTACAAAGACTTCTTAAGTGCCTGGAACAGAGGCAGTAAAGGTTGAGCAAGATCCAGCGTAGTGGCACATAAGTGGCCGGTAAAGACATTCCCAGCTCTGCTCCCAGCTGCAGAGGATTTACTCTGGCCGGTCACTTATTTATGACTCAGTTTCCTTGGTTAGGAGCACCTGGCATGGGCGTTGCAGAGATCAGTCAGCAAATGCTTTCATAGCAATTAAAAAACATAAATACTATGAGATGGTTAACTCATACCTGCTTGGAAGGCTCGGTGTAACCTAACAACTGCGTTTGCCCCTGCGCCAGAGATGTTCCTGCTTCATCAGAACTACAGATCTATGAGTTTGAAATGTGCTCAGCTGTTGCTATGTTTTGTCAATCTGACATCAGAATAGACTTCATGAAGAAAGCCTGCAGTGCTTATTAAAAAAAGAACAGAGAAAAAGGTGAAATGCTTAAAGGTTTTCTTCTGTTCCTTTCCATTTTATCTACTCCTTTCATTTCTATTTAGATTCTTAGATAACAAATTGATTAGTGTTATATATAAGCACCTGAGTAAATTAATTCTTGTTCAAAAACGATCCAAACATTTTTCTCTACATAAAAGTGTCCTGTTAAGAGGAGAAGTATAAATCTTCTTCTTCATAAATCCAGTCCCATTTGATGCAGACAGGGCTCCGGTGATGTTTATATTGTACGACCACCCCCCACACATCCATTCAGAAGGAAGCTTACTGCAGAGACATGAACAAACACACAAGTCAGGAAAGCAAGTGACCTAGTGATGTCTGAGCTCCAAATACTTGTTAATGGGCATTCTCTACTTTGATGTCATCCTTTCATTTGGCACTTCTGCTGGGTTCAGTCACTATCACACGGTGTTGATAATCATCTGTCTATGCTATGGTCGTGCACCGTGTCCAGTTTCATCGTTCACATGCAACTCAAGTTCATATTGCTGCGTATGCTTCTACGTGATCTATGGATAAGCAAAAGGTTTCTGTCACAGGGGTTATCAGCCTAGAGCCTTTTTAATCAGAAAAAAACCATAAGCTAATTTATGTATTTTAAAGGATGTGGTTTGTACACATGCATGGAAATTTGAGGCCATTATAACCTTTCACTGTGTCCTGATTCAAAATACGCAAATGATAGCAGAGGTGAAGCAGAAGTCTCTGGGATAAACTGTGTATCCTAGAAAGAAGCGTTAAATGGAAGGGTTTGCAGAATTCAAATACATCTTCCTGCACTCCTTCCACAGCTGTTTCTTCAAAGCAGCACACTCTGCGATGGAGAACTGTAAAATTAAATCTCACCTGAAAAAAAAATCTACTTTCCTGCAAAATTTCCCAGTCCTTGCATGACTCCATACCATCACTCTTATCTTAAAAACCCCAACAAGTCTCTTTGTGTTTTCACAGAGCTGATTTTCCATATGGTAAGTGCATTATAGAATAAGGTGACTTAGAACAGATACCACTTTACACCACTTCCACTTCAAAACAACCCAATAGCCACATCCCTTTTCTAACACTGCTTACTGGACCTCATTATCCAATGCCATCTGCAGATTTTCTCATCTCTAAACAGTTGAAAAAAATGCATTGTACTATGTACATAATCTGTATTACTGCACAATGCACATGATTCATGTAGCATATAGAGCCAGATTTTCCCAACATGAATTGCAGCTGCCGAATGACACTTCATCTGTCTTAATGCTTCTGCTAAAAACCCATGGGCAGAGCTTTCTTCTGTACTTGTGCAGGGTGCTGGGACTTCTGTTATCTGAGTCTCCCCAAATTCTAGCTCGGCAGAAGACAACATGTAGAGCAATACTTACTGCCTCGCACCCTCGGTCACCTCCTTTGGCCAAACGCTGGCTTCACTGCCCAGTTCTCTACGGGATCTTTCCTGTCCCACCATGTCTAAGACTGACCTAACTTCTCCTCTGCTCCCGCTGAAGTAGGTGAAAAACTTTGTCTGCGTTTCTCAGCACTAGTGGCCATCTCCATCCTCCTCATCTGACTCCAAAACTATGTTTAAGATTAATAAAAATATATTTTTTCATGGCATTTTCTTCTTTTCAATTTGCTTTAGCAAGTAGCTATAACTGCTACAAAGCTAATAGAAGAAAACACACCAACGCCGTTTGTATTTTATTTGTATTATACCTTACTCCTTCCATCTCAGCGATTTCAGTACATGCTCTGTCTGATTACACTTCATTGCCTCTTCTTTCTCCCCAGCAAATATTACCATCGCACCAAAGCAGAACCCTTTGTAGGATGAGGGTTCAATCTTCCATTATGTTTTGACACATGAAAGTTGGATGCCATTTCCAAACTTTATTACTGTACTTGCTATCCTCCAGATTATAAAGGCAAAATTTAGGAAGTGTTAACCCCAGATTGGTGTATGTTTCTTCTCCGCAGCCCACTTGCTTTGCTTGGAATTGTTTTATTTTCTGTGGTTTATTTGCTTCCCTTTTTAGGGACGAAAATCTCACCTGGTGTTAACTGTAAAACAGGACAGTTCTCTAACAGCTACAGAGTCCACGCAACAACCACCTTCAGTGTTTTACATGGAGAGAGAAATCTGGTCACCACGACCACAACAAGTTACATTATTTCTGTTTTTAATATATTTTCTCAATGACTGGTAAAGTTACAGCTGAACATCTGTGCAATTTGAAAGACCTGCTTCACCAAATTAGGACAAATTTAAGGTAAAGAACCATAGCTGTTGGCCATGTAAATGTAAAACTTCATCCCCACTCCCCTCGGCTCTCTCCCAGCCCTTCCCCACGCCAGCGAGCGCTATGGTTACTTCACCATTGCAATTGTGGAATGCTTATTCAGGGCTTATTCATGTGACAGTAAGCAGAGCAAGACAAAACAGCTGGTCTGTAACTAAGGACACAACAAAAGTTATGTCTGGCATTAGTCTGCATGAGAGAAGGGTTTTTTGTTGTGTTTTGTTTTTCTAACAGTGAGTCACCGTACACTTATGCATTTGAAACACTGTACCTGGAGCAGGAAAACTGCTGCACAACAGCTCACCTGGTGTGGCTTGAAAGCTCCAGCCCGTATCTCAAACCTAAACGCTCGCTCTTGAAAATACCACAGGAAAACACTGATCTGTAACAAAATAGCACCTCTGTGTGCACTTTCCATCTGAGGCTTTCAAAACACGTTACAGACATTAACGCAATACTATGAGTCTCACAAATGCCTTGAAAACTATAGAACAAACCAGGCCCATGGAAGTTGCCGTATCAGACCTGGCCAGTGTCTCACTTAATCCAGCACCCTGTCTCCAACAGACAAGAACAAAATGTTAAATATAGCATGTCAGCATATTAAATCCTACCATGCTGTCCCCCGAGACAGCTGAGCACACATGAAAACAGTAACCTTGAAGCCTTCTAACTCCAGTTCAGGAAAGAGGGATAATTACACACACAGGGGGAACTGAGGAGCCCGACAGTTTCTAGCACAGCCCAATTGCTTTTGGCCCAAACTCAAAGGGTCTGCATGTTATGAGTGGCTTTCAGGAATACACGTCATGGTTACCTACTTAGGGAGAACCTCAGTATCAGTACCCATAAAGATAACAGCAAATTCCCTTCATTAATCCATCTGGGTGAAACAATTCACTTTTCCCACGTTCTGCCAAGCTCTTACACCACCGAGCCACCAGGGCAGCTCAGTCCCACCTCGGCACCTAAAGTCTCCTGCGCTGCAGTCCATGCCTGTGGGTTTTGGTGGCATAATGAGTGTAAATGACGGCTGGAAACCTCTTTCTGCCCTCCCCCAGTGGCGTTACTTCAGTCCTGTAGGAAACCAAAACCAGAACGCTGGCTTCTGGAAGGGGGCAAAAGAGGAAAGTTCATCTGTTTGTTCAGAAACCAGTTCCTAACCAAGCAATAAAGCAAACCTAATTGATTTGAAGGCAGGCAGGACGTCCCAGAAATTTCATTACTTTGCTGAATTGGCTGCTGTGTTATTAATGTTCACCAGACATATGGAGGGTGGGGTGGAAAATGGGATAGTTGGCTGAAAAAATGTCTGCTGGACAAAAAAATGAAGGAATCTTTTACTTAATATGTAAAAAAAATCCTGTGTAGGAATTCTGTGCTTAATTTCCCTAAGGTTGTTGCATACTCGTTCTGCCACCTGCTGCCCTGGCATTCCCGAAGCTTCAGGAACAGGGACTGTGTCCCCGAGCTTTCCCAGAAACTGCACCACTCAGAACAAGCACCTAGCAGCGCAGGGCCTGGCCTGGCCAGATCACAGTACAGCTCTGGAAAACTGCTCGCTTCAATCCTCCTTAAAGATTACATTAAATTAGTAAGAAATTCTTCACTGTGAGGTGGTGAGTCCCTGGCCCAGGTTGCCCAGGGAAGCTGTGGGTGCCCCCTCCCTGGAGGTGTTCAAGGCCAGCCTGGACAGGGCTTTGGGCATCCTGGGCTGGTGGAGGTGTCCCTGCCCATGGCAGGGGTTGGACTGGATGAGCTTTAAGGCCCTTTCCAACCCAAACCATCCTGTGATTCTATGATATGATATCACTTCATGTTCTGAAGAATAGCACCTCATGGCCCAGTGCATCTCAAGAGGTGTTTCCTCTCTTGATGGGCAGGATCTCCCAGAGACCATTAGCACACTGACTCTACTACCATGGAAGTCAGACGTAAGGGAAGACACCACTGCCCCAGCTACTCCAGGGAAAGAAGAGGAGAAGGTAGAGCCAGGAAGATCACCTTGAAGAGGCCAAGTGACTGCAGAGAGAATGAGTTCTAGCTTTTGAAAGAAAATAGTGTCTGCTGTGCAAGTCAGAACAAAACACTGGTTACTCCTTGAACAGTATTGATTCTGCATGGTTACAAATTACAAAAAGCAGGGAAAACTTCTTCTTGCACTACTTTTTACCCAAATCTCCCGAACAACTGTGTGCTTTCAGTAATTTCCTGGGGCAGAATTTCACTTTAAAACCAAGACTACACAGATAATCATAGGCTACCTTTTTTTAATACAGTAATATGAGAATTTGTAAAAGTGATTACTGACTTGGGAATTTTTGGACCTCCAAGTTAAGCTTCCTTAAAAAGTGCTGATTTTCAAATCCCTGATACCCAATACGTCCTGGCAGAACCGCCTCACGATGACTGAAATGGCATCTCAAGAACTGAGGCACCTTTATTCACAATTCATTTTTGAAGGCGAGTATGAAGCAATTATAAAAGAACGTATGTGTGTAAAACTACAGTAATTTAATCAATACAGTGCTGCTACAGGTAGGGTAATTCTAGATGCCTTCCCCTAACTGGAAACTGCATGCCTAGCTGAAAGTTCTCTGTGATTTTTAGAAAGGGGAATTTATCTAAAAAAAGGACACAGGTATCAGCAAGAGGAAAATACAGGACATCGTGGACACATCCCATTTCATTCATGGACTTCACAGACATATAACTATTTATATCACACTTCTGTTTCAAATTACTTTGCTTTTAATAATATAGACTAACATTTGCTTTAAGGCTGTTTTTCCTCACTGTAGATTAAGTTCTTCTGCTTAAGTAAAACAGAATGAGCCCATCGCTTCACGTGCAAGCAGGGTGGTGTACCTAGTGAACCTGGTTAGGAACAGAGGAAAACTGCTTTTTTTCTAAGCAGATCATATTATTTTTTATAATGGAATTTTAAAGGCTTGAAAACAACATTTCACACACTTGCCATCTAGTACCTCTCCAAGAAAATCAGGAAAAACTACATTTAATATCCTGATGTTCTTTAGGAAAACTGCTCCCTCTTTCCACCACCAGAGGAATGTTCTTGATCCTCTTTAGCTGACTTCGTGGATCACAAAGTAGCACCGAGCCCAGTCTCTGCCCTTTTCCCTCTGCCAACTCCAGCCCTCATGTACCTCCAAAACGATCCAGGAGATGTGTGAGCAGCTTTGTGCTTTGCACTCATATGTAGAAAAGCAGAACCCATTGCAGACCAGATCTTACGAAGCAGAACATAGAGAACTGACATGAGCAGCAGCAGGAGGAGTGTGTGTCTCTACAACTGTGCACGGTCTTTAGAAGGAGTCCAGAAGATGCCTTTTTCACCTGCACTTGACACACTTAACCTGCTACCTGAGAGCCCGCTACTTGCACGAGAAGTGCCATCATTATGATTTTACTCCTAACGAGCAGAACAAAACAGGGTGGCTTCCTCTCCTCTGGCTCCAAGGACTGCAACTTAAAACAAGAAACCTTCTGCTGCGGCAGTAAACCCAGGAGCACTGATTTGAAGGCACGTGGGTATCGATGCCATAGGAGTAAGATGGCACAAACTTCGCATAGCAATTTTTCTGACAGCTCTCTATTTCAATGGGCAGAAAATCAATAACATTGTGACTGAGGGTCACAGCCTTTGGAAACAGTTACATCAATGCAAAACCAGAATAGACAAAGCCAAAAGAGATTACAACCACAGATAACCCAAGGGACAAATGAAATCATGGGTTATGATGTTTTTAAAAACAAACAAATAAAGTCATTCCCTCAATCAAATGCCAAATGTCTTGCCTCCCAGCTTTTCGCAGTTTTTTAAATTGAGAGGTGAAGATTGCAGTAAAAAATGCTACTATATTTCACCCAAAAGCATGAAGTCTCTTGGTGAAAAGGGTAGGCATTCTTCTTTTTGCAGGCACACTTCAGAAAAATTGGTGACATTCTCACTACTCAAAGTTAAAACAATCATGGCAGTGGAAGGACTGGCCTCCTACTCCAGCCCCAAAATCTCTGTGCAGGAAAGCACTTTAAGGATTACCCTCCATCTCCACAAGATAAAAGAATTAAGAGCTGAAGGAACCTCTGTGTCTGTGCAACAGGCCAACGCTAAGTCCTGTGACTCAGACAAGCCCATCCTCACCCAGGTCTGCCCCTGAAAAGCAAAAGACACTGACTGTCCTCCTCCCCAAATAAGCTATTGGCTGTAGAGTGCCAGGTTCTCAACACACATGGCATAACCACAAGGCTGAAGGACACAGTTGGCCCATCTGACCGAGCGCTGCTGGTGAAGCTTTATTTGAATTCTCCTTGCTGTCAAGCTCTCACCTGTCTTGTTGGCAAGTCGTGATATTGCAGTATGAGCCTGGTGTTCACGCTGTGACTCCATGTGTTGCCAAGGGCTGCTGTCACACAACCACATTCCCTCTTCCCACTTCCAGAGGGCCCTGAAAATAAACATGAAAGAAACTGCATCAGGACTGTGCCACAGAGAAGGGTTCAGCATGGAAACTCCAATCAGTCATCTCAGATCATTCCATACATTAATCACAATTGGTACTTAATAGATGGCACTATCACACGAATTTCCTACCTTTCTGAACTATTTATACAACTGCAGAATGAGTTCTCCATCTCACCCCCTGACACCTAGACAAAGTGCTAAGAATTAAGGATATATCACAAAGTACAGCTACCTTCTTGGAGAGACTGGTACATTTTCTAAATATCTTGGAGGTGCAACATGCATGGGGACACTTGCCTTTTCCTTTATAGATACTCTGTCCCCAGCAAATCAGCTTTCTGTGGGCACAGAGGAGAGGGAAGCAGAGTGACAGCATGGAATGAGATAGCAAAAGGGGAAGCCACAGGAGCAGAATGTGGTGCTGCACTACCCTGACCTGAAGACCAGGATGCTGCTTCACGCCATCAGGCATCCTACACATTTTTAAATATTTGCAAAGAAGGGAGCCCCAAGCTGTAAATAACATTCTGGTGTCTCTGAAATCATATGAACTTAATATAACCCTGAAGGAAAATGCACTTTACTGCAACCAGCAATGAACATGAAGTGTTTCCAACACTGCCCCGTGGTCCAGCTTGCTGAGCTGCCCGTTGCACCCACACAGACACACATACATGTATGCAGGCAAGTAGGTGCCTAAGACCTTCAGCTTTGCTTACCACAAGTTCTGTGTAAGGTGAACAGACAGATGGGTGACCTGTCTGTATTTCAAATTGCACTTCAAGAACAGAGCAAGTCAGACAAACCAAAGAAATTCAGAAACTAAATCCCAATCGTTATCTGGGTATAAATGATCATGTACGAGTTCAAAACTGAACTGTTTGAAGCAGACAGTCCATACTATTAAAAAGTTATGAGTAAATGAGAGAAAGTTAGATGTAACATCAGGGAGCTTCCTGTCGTCTATCAGGCAACAAATGAAAATGCTCATGAAATCCTTGTGAACTAAGACCACTGACGTTAGACCAGACACTCACTCTGCAATGCAAACTTCTGAGCAGCCTTATGTTTCTGTCAAAATGATCAGTGACACAACAGTTCATGTTGAAACTTCAACGGTAAGGATAGGTTTTGGAAGCAGTACTGTACTGAGATGACAAAGTCGTCTCACGGCCCAGCAGAGCTTCTGGAAGATTCAGATCTAAAACCCTTCACTGCTTTTACATTTGCAAGATTGTAGCTTTTGTTACCTCCCCCCCCAACTATTCAGAACAGAAATATAATTTCTTCATTCACTAAAGCTTTTATTTTGGAAAAATATCCAGTAAAGTGTAAAACCAAAAGTGTTGGCGTGCAGTAATAATCATAATTTATATTACTACCAGTAGCTTGCAAGCAACGAGAAGGACGCTGGATTAGACTGCATTGGGCAGAGGAGAGCAGCAGGCTGGAGAGACGGGCCTGGAATGACTGCAGTGTGCTACAGGACTCAGCTGAAGACCTCAAACATCCCCCCAACTAATACAAGGTGCAATTAACATCAACTGGATTTGGATTAGGGCTTTAAATGTTTACAGTCTACAAAAGAAATGAGTGAAGTACCTGGTTCAAGCCAACAGTTTGACAAAGTCTGGACTCCGTACTCGTCTGAATTACTTCCCACGCCATGGGAGCTCACTGCGACATGCACAGTTCTGGCCTCTCCAGAACAACATCTGTTCCAGCCTGAAAACAAACTACAGCTGTGCCATCCAACCAAAGGCTGCTTTTCTTTCCTCAAAACAAAGGTATTCACATCTTGATACACACCAAACTTCCACCTGAATAACTCACCACAGGACCTAACTGGAAGTTTCAGCATTGGGAATGCTATTCTGTTAATTAGTCTGGCATATCTCTTTTGAGAAGGTGGATGTACTGACAGTAACAATCTCTCTTCATCTACGTTTGGATTTATTTTGCCAGAGAACAGGCTCAGGTGTTAGAGCAGGGTGCTGGGAGGTCTGTATTCCATACTCTTAAAATGCCTTAAACCGAAGTACTCACTGAGGTTCATTCAGTTCTATAAATGTCTGGTTTTGTGCTAACACCACAAAAGTAAAATGCTATTACTGCACAGACAGGCTAAGGGAGAATCAAAGACAGCGAAGCAGCTTTGAAGTTTTGCAGTGCCCTCTTCGTCGAGTGGAATAAGCTGCAAGTTCCTCCTCAACACCGTCCATTCCCACCTGCTAGAAACGTGCAGGAATCCCAGAATGCCGGTGAGGCAGCTACGTGTGAGCTGTGGTGGTGTGGAGGTGTTCCTCTCACCGCTGCTGTAACTGCACCCCTGTACGCAGCTGGAAGGCACCGCTCCACATCCCACTGCGGCCTGGGGGCCTCTGACCACAGATGACGAGCCCAGGCATTCCAGAAGCAGCTACTGTTGGCATGAAACAGCCGCAAAATTCACATCCCAACTTCCCTCAAAGGAGGCGTCTCTGCTGTTAGCTAACAGAAGGAGTAACTTGTTGCTGTTGCAATCCTGAGCCAGGCATTTAAGTGTTTCAATGGAGCATGCTGATATTACAGAGATATCACTCCATAGCAGTTCCTATGGAGAATCTAGCATTCCTTCCAGGCCTAAAACCTGTCCCAAAGTGAGCAGAAGTGCTTGTGGCAGAACAAGCAAGCTAACTGCTGTCATGTATTTTATTTCATTATACAGGAGAAAGCCCACAGTAGTACCATACTGTGTCAGACCCTGCCTCAAGAGGGCTGTTTGTGTGACCCACTTTCAGCAAAAAGCCCTTCTGTGAAGTGACTCAAATTTATAGCTGGGGCAAAGTGTTTAGTAAGCCTGGAGCAAATTCACTGCGAAGACTTTTTACAGGATGGAAAGGAATGCCTCACAGGAAAGGTTTCCATTTTATAAGGGATCCTCCTGCAAGCTGATGCATTAGGCAGACAGAGAGGCAAACCATCAAGTAGTGAAGCAAACGGAGGGGGAAGCAGTGCCAGCTTTGCAGAGAAGTTCAAGGGCAGTGACAGCACGTGCTTCATTCCTTCTCCTTGCTCTAAACGCAAAGATAGTAGATGTCTCAGAGGAAGGAAAGAGGATATGTTAAGGAAACAGAATTATATTCAAACAGGGACTTAAAAAACCTCAGACTTATCTTTTCTCTTATTTTAACCACTACTCAGTCATTAACGAACTGGACAGAGGAAGTGGATAAACAATACTGTTCAAAGGGAGAGGGATATTTTTCAGCACACATTGCCTTGTCCTTCCAAACCCCGACATTTTCATAATTTGAGATGGGACTATCAGACCAACCTTGGCCCAAGAAGAAAACAGGCTCATAAGAGACTTTGGTCTCTGCTCAGAGGTCCCCAAAGTGTCCAGCCCAAACCACTTCAGAGTGGTGTGGAGCAACACTTCCCAGCTGTGACACAAAGGTGCTTATCCATGCTGTGGGGTGGATGCTTCCACAGAGCCAGAGATGTGCAGCCAGCTGAGAGGCAGCAGCTCCCATCTCCACAGCTCACTCAGAGCACGGCTGTCACTCCAGTCACTGCTGGTGGGACGGTTTCTGCCTACGACATGGGTGACAGAGGACGCACAGGGACCAGAGAGAGTAGGAAAACAGGGGTCAGACAGCTGAGAAAGGTGGCAGATCTCAGTTTATGGATGCAGTGTGTGGGAAAAGGGAGTAGGTATCCAAAAGCACAGAGGTGGGATCCCAGCATGGGGAGGTGAAGGTGCAAGCTAGAAGGGTGGGAGAAGACCTCTGAACAGTCCGTGCTTTATATATTCAGATCCAGCTCAACTAAAATGAAGTGGCGATTTTAAATCTTGTAAACACTCCTTCCTTCCTCACACAAAAGGAGCCAGCACTAAACCGATCTTCAAAGGGCCCACCAACAGACAGGCCAAGGGCTCCACAAGGGACCTGTTCTACCGTCTCCCATGAAACTGAGCTCTTCAGGGCACCGGCAGAGACACCGGCAGGGACCGCATCTGTTCTGGATCACAAGCACAACGGAGGAACTGGCTTCTTCACTCTCGCTGAACAGCTGTCACAAGTGAAAATAAAGCTTCTTGTGGTCTGAGTCAAATGCAGAGTAAATGCCTCTCCACAACCAGGGAACAAACCAAACCAAAGAAGAAAGGGCGTTCTTCAGCGGAGGCCTGTAGTGCTCTCCCAGCAGAAGAGGCTGACGCTGGGCTCCACTGCCCTGGAAGGAGCTGTTGGTGGGATTGCCCAACAAGACCTGGCTCTGCTTACACACAAGGGCTCCTTAATTGTGTTTGTTTCCTCCCATCAATGCAATCAAAACAAACCTTCCCTGAGTACCTTCCTTATCACTAAGAGGAATGCCACACGCAGGCAGGATGGGGAAAGTGGGTTTACTCCACCCTCCATTTTTCACTGGAGGAAGCAGGAGGATGGAAGCTGTTCAGTTCAATACTGACTCTGGGATTATTCTGTTACATTCAACCAGAGAGTTACAAGTACAGACATGGTCTCAAAGACCTTCTCACCCTCGACATACAAGGAGGTACCATTTTAAAGACTAAATCCTCATGTAACCAAGTCCCAGTTGTTGCACATATGGTTGAAGGGGATTTAATCATAAAGGAACTGCAGTTTCGTTAGTGTCTCACCCTATGAAAATCAGGATAACTAGACCAGTGTCTTGAATCAAATAAAACAGCCTTCTTGAAACAACATTTTTAAATGCAAGGAGTCCTTGCAGGCAGAATGTGATTATACTCTTGATTTAAAAAAAGAACCTGTTCCTCGTTGGTGTAACTGCAGACAGCAATGAGGTCTTCCCTTTCCATGTTCTCACACAGATTTTTGTCTTTCCAGATGAAAGAGCTATTGCCTGGCAGGTTCATCTCCACCACTGAGCCCCTTTGCAATCTCCATCAATTTGATAATTCAAAAATGTTTTCTCATCAAATGCAAAAAAAAAAGGGATCGATGCACAACACGACTGAAATAACAAAACAGAGAAGCAACCGCTCCTCTAATCTCTCAAATCTTAACATCAAATCATCTCAATAGAAGCCTGATTTATCAAAAAGAGGGTAAAATCTCTCCAAATGTACAGAGAAAATGTCTATAAAGAATTAAACTACTGAGCTCAACAAAACCAGGACACCATGCAATCAGAATGAAAGCGCTTTCCCTCCTGCTCAGGCTGCGCAGCTTTCCAGTTCACTGGCAGAGCTCATAAAGATGTCTGCTTTGCACCTGCACCGCAGCTAAACTGTGCTTTTGGTGCAGACCTCCAACAACGGCACCGTGAGGGAGAGAGAAAGAAAAGAGAGGAGAAGAAAAAAAACCCAAAACTTTAACCCCCAACCTATGTTTCCATCTTCACCTACTCAGAAAGTACAAGTATAAAAATACCAAATGGTGGAAAAACCCATCACAGTAAAAACAACCCACAGGACTAACTCATCTGTGAAGTAACAAACCACAGCGCCCTTCCAACGCCCACGCGCCGACCTCTGCCGTGCTCAGCCCTTGTGCACAGCTTTCTGCTCAGCCGAGAGGGGACTGTGATCTCTCACCCTGCAGTGGTGGCTGCTCCTGCGCTGGTCAGCCAAGGCGCCTCACACTCCTCCTGGCACAGACTTTGCCATCACAGAAAATGAGTGAGGATGAAGAAAACCGGGCCCTTTATATTGAAGCCGTGTCCCTAGCATGAGACAGCTACTTATTTGATAACGCTCACCTGAGACAAAGCACAGGCATAGATATGCACATAAATACACACACCTAGGAAAGTACCAAACACAAATTGCTGATTAGGACAAACAGATACTACAGCAAATGGTGCTTCCTGTTCCAGCCGTCCAGACCTGTTCCAGTCGATGGGCTATGCAGGCACATCAACAGCAGAGTCCAGTTCAACTTCGCAGAAAAAACACAACTTATTTCCTAGAGCACAGTATTGCCTTCGTACAGTCTTTCATTATTTAGGACATACGGCAGCAAAACCAGCTGGTGCTGTAAGAAATCCAGTCTGGTCACAAGACGAGCCATATAAAAATTCTAACTTGTAAACTGCCTGTTCTCCTCCTTTTATTCAGAGAGGAAAGCTGGCAGTTTTACCCCCCAAAACCACCTAGTTCTAAATCTGTACACACACAGAAAGATTATTCCAGTTCACTTCAAATTTTAATTAAAAATAAGTAAAAATATTTCAGCTGCAAGCTGGAATTGGTTAGTAATCAATGATGCATAATTTAGTTTCCCTTTTTTTTAAATAGTGTAGACATCAAAATATTCTTAGCAAACAAAGCAATTAAGTGCCAACGCCTACTAACCCTCGGTTAAATAAAACCATTTCAATGGACATTTTTCCGACCACCCCTAGTCTGTAGCTATACCACTGCTGCAGCACTGAAGTGCCTGCTAGAGATCACACTGAAAAGACTGTTCTGATCCGGTCGTCATCAAGGGGCTGAAAATCGCCGCTTAGGGACTCCAGCTGCAGAGTTCTGATGGAGACAGCAGTGAACGTGACCGAAAGGGAATGAGCTCCTTTCTCGGTCTGGACAACACTACTTATGTCACATGCCCCACACAGGTGAGTTTTCACACTTTTTTGGTTATCATTATATTTATGTGTATCTGTGTACACATTCTGGGTCATTTTTAGAGCGTTAATCCTACCTCAGATCAAGAGTAAGGGCCTTTCTGCTGTCTTTTTTCCAGCCATTCATTATTTCTATTGTGACAGCTCCTAGAGCTCTCCTCTGCAATATGCAAACCACTATACACACAGAGAACAAAAAGAGAGTTCCTGACCTAAAGACCTCCTTTTCATGAGAACTGCAGTTTAAGAGTCTCTTAGCTGCTGATGATTATTCCCCACTTAGAAGGAATCTTCCCTAAGGGATGAGGGGAAAATAACCCAAAATATGTGTGACAGGTCAGCAAAACCGTATATAGATAAGGGCTTTCAGTATTCTCCACGGAACATTAGAAGCTTTTTCAAATAAGTAATATTAACCATCATTCTACCCCAAAAGGATCAGCTGGGACCTCTATCCAGGTCAAGATGTAGGAAGGCTCCTCCAGAGAACTGGACAGATGCTGGTTTGTTTTTAATCCCACAGCTGCAAGCCCACTGTTACCAGTGTGTTCTGCACCACAGGATCTCATTCCCCCCTCACTCAATCACGTTGATTCTGTTTTGAGTCGAGAGAGAGAGAAAGAGAGAAGCACACACATGGTAGTACTGAGACTCCTGTCTGCTGACCTAAAAAAGGAATTGATATTAAGAAATGAGAAAATCCATCTGGTCTGACTTCTTGCCAGATAATCTACCAGCCATGACCAGAATGGTCAGGTCTCAGGAGATCTGTGGAGGTGGGAAGACAGCTGGTGGTTTACAGCACCTGAAACAGGCCCAAATCAGGGAACTGTGGAGTCGAGATCCTTGGGAACAGACACTTTCTTTGTACCGGTGTAAATCTTCAGCCCATGGCCTGACAACACACCACAAGGCGATGAGCACTCTAGCGCTGCTGCTTTGCTAGTGATGACCGAACGAGCAGTGCTTCGGTGGGAGGGGTGGTGGAGACCAAGTGGAACAGTGGTTACGTCAGTTCCTTTCTGTAATCAAGGATTAATTCTTTACTCCCCAGTTCACCCTCCTTCCCTTTCTATTTTCTGAGAATTTCCCTCTTTTTCTAAAATCTAGAACTGTAATAATTTAAACTACTCTCTTAGTATCCAGAGTTCTTTCCCACATTGCTCACCGCTAAAACTTAAAGCTGCTTCTTCCATCTGACCTCTCCTATGCAGTCACTTTTCTCTGTCTCTTCAAGACTAGAAAACAAAATCCCAAACCACTGACCTAAGGGCAGGGGGGAGGAAACCCCCAAACAACCCTGATCTGGAATTTTGCCTGCCTGCACAAATAAAGGATGCATAGGTTGAAAAACAAAGCTTGCCCAATCATGGCATCTGGCAATGCTAGGGCCCTGTGAAGCAGAAAATGCTTTTAATTATCACCTCACCAATCATGCTACAAGTTATTGCTGTATTTTTTTGGTTAAGTTCCCTCAGGGAATTAAACAGATCATGATATTAATCAGAAGGCATGTAGGAGGGAGGGGGCAGAATGCTAGAATTACACGTGCGTAGGTCCCTCAAGGCTTGAATAAAGAACTGAGATTTAGAATCCTGCTGTCAGAGCAACTGAAGCCTCGCATGCTGCAAGCCTCGGCCCCCTGACCTACACAGCCGTGGCATTATCATATCTGATTTTCCCAGGATGGTTAATCTCAGCTGCTAAACTTCATCAGCCTCTGCTAATGTTTACCCATCATCTGGACTTGCCACTTCCGAACTTTCCAGGCTAGGACCAAATGAGCCAGCTGTCACATTCCTCCTTGACAGGGACAAATAAAAAACCGGCCCAACATAACAGTCTGAGGACTGGAAGCCTAAATGGCTGCATCCCAGAAAGGCAGAACAAAAACTAATACATCTGGAGGGAGGAGAGGGAGATGCAGCTCTGTGACTGCTGTGAGCTTCAGAGTACGGCTCACAGCAGTATGGTCATGTCAGGATGCTGTGGTCCAAGACACAGACTGTATTCCATAGTCTGCATTTTTTTCTATAAAATATGATCTGATAAAGAAACGGTGTCTCGGCCGCTGAGCCCTCATACCCACAAAACTGACACAGCGCAGGCAAGGTAGGAGCCAGCCTGCAAATGAACCTTAAATTACATTTGAGAGTCTGGGCACAGAGGGGTGAGGGGGGTAGGAGGGAGCGGGTCGAGTTTCTGTCGCACATTGAGTTCTCGGTCGGAGGGGCCAATAAAAGCACCAATTAGTGCTAACATACCCAGGGTGTTTCTGACACGGCTGTCCATTTCCCGGGGAGCAGGCTGATGGCTTGCATACAGGGCAGACGGAAAGGGACAGTAGGTGTATGCAGGACAGCTTTAAACGAGCACTGGGGTCTGCCTTGGGAAACCCTCTGCTACGAAGCCACAGAGAGCTCTGTGCTGCCACAGCCAGGTCCCTGCCAGCACCTGAGTCTGCTCAACCAGCACCAGCACTGAAATCCAGCCTACACCACAGTGGACGTTCCTCAATATATTCAGCATAAAAAACTTAGCAAGTACCAATTTCTGATCGCAGCCTGGTTCCATGGATTTGAACTAGTGAATTAAGTTATCTGTCCTTTTCACTTGTGGTTCTCCTTCAGGATCATTTTCAAATGTAGTGAGTGAGGATTTCTTGATACAGAGGGTTCAAACATGCAGTAATTCTAGAGTCCAGGGTGGGGCTGTTAACCACAAGGACTATGTTTAACAACCAGCGTTAAAATGCACTTCAAGTTGAGGTTTATTTTGTATGCAAACTGAGCAAACTGCTTCACTTTGCACTATGGCCATCGTAATTTCTTTGAAAATTTAGCCTTCTTGTCCCATTCATTACAGTTAGAACAATCGCCTCTAGGTGTAAATGAAAAGAACAATCTTAGAGCTGTAAAGCTTGGAGCATGAGTCAGAGTTATCAAAACTGAAATTCCAGGACGAAACCATTCTCTTTCAGCCTGCAACATGGAAACTGAGGTCAGCCAAACATTTGGGGCTGGAGATGACTGTTTGCAGATTACAGCTGTTCACATCTGGAGTTCAGATTTGGCTAAACTCTTATTGCTATCCATCATGAAAACCAAACTGAAAGAATGTTTTGGTTGTATGATTAGGAACATAAAAGTTAGGAAACATTAAATGTAAAAAATGCTATGTGCGACTTTAACTCTGCCTATCAAATGCAGGACAAGGGACTCAATCATTTCTCACACCGAGTATCATCAGGGTTGACTGTGGCATCTCTTAACTGGTGTCTGACCACAAGTCTTCATCTGCTGACAGAGGTCTCACTGGCTGCATCTGTTTCCCAGCGCACAGGGGAGGTGACACAAGCTGAAGGATGCAAGGAAGGCCCATCCACTCCTTTTCTCTGACAAAGTGCCTTTTGGGCTGGCTTTTGGCCTCATAGCTGTATCTGAATGCTTGGAATACCTTCAAAATCAAAGCTTGGAGTACCTTCACGACACATGTCAATTGGGCACTTTCACTTTTTGTTTTCTTAATTGCACAGCCAATATATTCACGTATATAAAATGTCTTCCCTGTCAGCATAAGATCAATGACAAAACATTTCAGTACATGCAGAGACCACAGTGTCTCAGAACCGACCCATTTACAAAGCTGAAAACGCACACGCGTTCATGTACACGGACACACGCTCACAGGAGCAGTGTATGACATGGAGGATGTTAAAACGACTGAGGACTACAGGGGTCTGGCTTCACTCTCTGACTGACACAGACTTTCCAGGAGGCTCTCAGCAAGTCAGTCCCCCTCTCACGGCACAGTCCCCCATCCTGGAGCAGAGGAGCTATATGCCTTTTTCTTCTCATTCTCTAAAAGGAACGACTTGCTTTATCTGAAACTACGCAAATAAATTCAATTTTGGACAACAACCAAGACTGGAAAATTTCATCCCGATAAGCTTTTCTGACTGAAGACAGAGGTTTAGAAGGGAAACAGTTATACAGCCCTAACTATAGGAGGTTCCTTCCGCTCCTGCTATAATGCAGAATATTCCAAGATGTGCCAATTTTTCAGTGCAGTCTCCATCAGGCAGCTACAGGACCCTGAAGTGCTCTGTGGAGAGTGATGCAGAAATCCAAAATGATCTTTTGACTGCAGAGACTCTTCTCTCCTGAGATGTAATACATTTTCTTAAAGTCAGTGAAAAATAAAAAATGGCAAAACATCACTTTAAATCCTTGGACTGCAAAACGGCTGAACCCTCTGGAGGCCGGTCAGGGCCAGGAACAACTTTTTCCCCTTTTTCCCAGCTTTGGGGGGGCAGGGGGGAGGGCAAGGGGAAAGGGAGAGAGCAAAGAGTGGCTGGTTTCAAATAGCAACATTGTCCAAAAGGGTGAAAGGGAACAGATGGCCGTGGAGAATGCAGCCTCAAAGCCCTAAAGAAAAGGGCTATTTTGACAGATCTTGCTGTTTCCTATTCAAGCATGAACACTCTGGCATGGAGAGTTAAGACGATACAAGGAACAACCTCTGTTCCCAGCAACTGACTATGGGCAACTGGCCTCTGAAGCTCCCTGAGAAAAACAACATGAGACAGACAGACAAACAGATATGGCAGCAAGCCCAGATCTCCGCCAACAGGAAAGGGGGTGGGGGAGAAATGAAAAAAACCCAACAAACCCAAACCCAGAAAGGCTCGAAACAGCTGCCTTTTCCTGGCTCCAGTGCAGAGCATTAGAAAGAGCCCGTCCAGCCTTTCTCATCTTCCTTTTCAGTGAAACGTCTTGAAGGGGTCACCCTCAAGCTGTTGGTCTTTGCCCTGAGGGGAGGTGAAAAAGGGGCCAGAGCAGAGCTCGTCTGGCTCAATGAAACCTGCTTCCTTTAATCACAAAGACCTCCCTCCAGCTAACCAAGAGGAACTCTACATGTAAAAAAGCATCATTAATGCTGGGGTTTTGCATGCAAAAAGGTTGAGAAATCTGAAGTTGTGGCTCCCACAGTAAGTGTAATTTGTTTGCACAGTATACAGCAGCGAGCCATTATATCTGAGGGCAGGGAGAATTGTACTCGCTGTGGGAAACACCGCTAATGTGTGTCCTGACTCCTTCCATCACCCCAGCCAGGAGACAGCACCAACAGCTGCTTCGTTCACCGGCTCTGGGCACGTACCATCGGACAGAGATTTCAGTTTTGAACGGCAGCTCCACATCCATACCCAAAATCCAGAGAGAGACCTAAGCCATTAAGTGTAACCAGACTCCGCTGTTTCCAAAGCCCACAGAGCAAGGGATGAACCTGAGTTTCTGAATTTCCTTCTAATTTAATGCACCCTGTTCATTTTTCAGGGCAGGTCCTGATGCACTGTTTCCCAGCCAACGCTTGGCTATGGGCAGAAGCACTGACCACCACCTTCCCTTTGCGCTGCAGCCCGGACCAGAGCAATGGCAGTTTCACGCTGCAGTTGCAGGGAGGACAAGAGGGGGCACCTCACATAAACATTAACTATCTTCACAATCCTTCCCCGAGGCAGGGAAGTAGCTATCATCCCAATTTTAATATCCTCCTTTTTAAAAAACCATTGAAGGAACAAGATAATAAAAAGCTGTGGGTGCTCACATGCCAGAACTCCAAATGAAGAAATGCAAATGCTACCTACTGATTCTATCTGCACCTTTGTTCCCTCAGCTGTGAAACAGCATTTGTTACCTTTAGTCAATAAACAGTAACTGTGTCGAAAGAGACATCAGCAACAAATCACCTCAGTATCCTCCAAATTATTACCAGAACTTTGGTTTTCTACAAGCTGTAAATGGTGAGGCTTTTTGTTTTCACAAAGGACAGCCAGTTGTTAATTTGTAACTAAACAGATAGGATCTGACCAGCAAAAGTAGTCAAACAATAAATAAAATACCTTATTTAGGTTAAATCAGATAAAGTCTGTTTCTTTTCTTCTTAACCATGAGCTTCCTGAGACTGAGTAACTGCTCCAGGCTGTACTAACTAAGGGAACCTCAAATGTGGGTTATTGGCTAAGTATTAATGAGCATTGAACTTGCTGATTTGCCTTCCTGCCCTTTGTTTCCCGGAGCAAAGTCAGGGCAGCACAGCAGCCCCGCAGTTTCCTTGTGCTGTGCTGTGAGCGCCCGGCTCCTCCCGTTCGCTGCCAGCAAGAGGGGCACAGCTCGGACACCTCTGGCGCCGCAGGACAGGTGGGCCCTCAGCGCATTCCCACACCTTCCAAGTGTTTCAAGTGTTCCGCATCTGCTGCCTGAAACATTCTCAGTTCCCTTCAAGAACAGCAGGACATGAAACCAGAAAGTTATCTATAACACAGTAACTGACCTTTAATGCCACACGAGCTCTCTGTCATTTCAATGAGACGACAAATTTCAGAAAAGAGCTCAACCTTCTTTCGTTACACTATACAGCTATCAAAAATTCTTGTGGGGATGAAAACTTGAGAATTAACTTATGACAGCTGTAATAGCCCAGATGACAAACCTCAGAGTGGATGTGCTCTTTTTTTGCCAGTGTTCACCGAACTACAGGAAATTTTAAAAATTAAAGAATGAAGGTGGTTTACACATTTCTGACCATACAAACCACTCCATCTGCTTAAGAAAAAAAAATAAACCAAAACATCTCCCATGTACATATAAACAACCCGGGTGGGATTTTTAGAAGTGCTCAGTGTTTCCTACAGCGGGTAGGACACTCAGTGCTTTTTGTCCTTTTTACACTGCAAGAACGCACCTGATCAGACGTACTTTGAAAACGTACGACTGCAGGTAATTCTGTGCTGAAACAGAGCCACTGGCCGAGATCTGAGAGCAGGAAATGAAAAGCACTAATTGCATCTCAAGCACTAAAGCACTATCAGGAGGCAGAAAACCACGGCCCGCGCTGTAATTGCAACAGGTGGCCAAGGCTGGCATTGCTGCTCTTCCTGAAAGTGCTCTGAGGTGGCAGCAGCTCCAAGCGGTCGGGAATCTGGTTTGCATCTGAGTGCAGGAGCTGGCACGTCTGGGCTGTACCAGCACTGCAGCTCCCCCGGGCACCGTGACAGGAGACTGTTCCCTGCTGCATGACCAGTGCCATTTCCAACAACACCGCGGCGTTCCTCCCAGCACTTCGCCAGGTGACAGCACACTTCAGCCAGGGGAGCGGCTGCCCCGTCACAGGAGACACCAGCAGTACAAATGGACAGTCCTGATTTTGTTTTTCTGCTGTGTCTTATTTCATTATTGTGTCTTATTCCCCATGCTAGAAACTTACAGGACTTTTGAATTCTTGTATTGTAGAAATAAAACAATAAACAGCTGTATACATAGCCAAGCCATCAATTCTCTAACCTCCTGCAACTCTAGAATGAGCTGCCGTTGCTCTTACAATTTTAATTTCTATACGATTCCTCAGCACTGAAGGCAGACATCATCTCATGTAGTAACTTAACTAAGTTCTTTCCTGACACTATCTCTGCAAAGACAAATGGCATCTACAAATACTGATAATCATTCTTCCCATTCTTTTAGCATGCAAGTAGATTATTACTTGTATAAGATGGTTTAGTCTGGGGTCTACAGCATCTTCAATGAACTGAAGCCTGATGGTCCCTTCACCCAGCTCTTGAAGGGAAACATTAAACAGCACTGATCCCAGCCGTGACCACTGAGGAAGGCCACCAGCTGCCAGGTGGAATTTGAATGGCTGAGGGCTGCTCTCTGAGCTCAGAGGTCCTGCCAATTTTCCCCTATCTTGTTCATCCTTCCAGTCTACTTCTCTCTAATTTCACTGCAAGGACACTGCAGCAGACCATGCCAAAAAACCTTGCCAAATGGAAGGTTAAATCACACCGTCTGATCTGCCCACCTCCACCAGGCAGTCACCCCATCACACAAGGCTGGTGAGGCACAGTTTGCCTGTGGTAAACCCAGGCTGGCTGTTTCCAATTACCTTCATACCTCCACATGCCTGGAAACCTTAGATGAGATTAGCTGTTCTAGTATTATCTCCTAAAGAATTCTGTGGTTTTGGTGTCTTATCACAGAATGAAAGGAAAAAAACCTCACCTATACTCCAGCTAGACTTAAAAATCTTTAAAATTCTGATAGGTTTGATAGATGCTTAACTAAATAATGTCAATCCCCTACCTTTCAAGCATAAATTGGCAATATTTGGAAGTAAAATAGGGTCCTGGTTTGAGCTAAATAGAACTGATTTTCTATTTAGTGATTTCACTTTTCAGCTCAGTCTCTTTTAAGTGGTTAACTTGCTGAAACCAGCAGCATGGTTTTCCAGTGTGTGCTGCTACAACAATAAGCTCAAGGCCACTGTCTCACCATGGGGGCCATGTCTGCATCTGTGGGGGATGAGCAGACCCAAACCTGCCCAGGGATCACCAGGGTCTGGACCCTTCCAGCTTGGACCCTTCCTTCCCTCTCCACCCCTGCAATGGCCCAAGGCCCAGCAGACCCTGCTGCTTCGCCTGCCTCTGATCCTGAGCTCTGTGTTCCTGCATCAGCTCCCACTGCTGCTGGGTCCGCACTGGGACTTTTCCAGTGCTCCCAGAGCCTCTGGTGACGTCCTCGTCATTGGGGGAGGATTTTATATTGGTTTTGTAGATACATTTGTACATCTCTGTATATATCCCATTATCTTGGGGCGTATCAGGAGGGGGGTGGTTAGTAGGTCGAGAGAGGTTCTCCTCCCCCTCTACTCTACCCTGGTGAGACCGCATCTGGAATATTGTGTCCCGTTCTGGGCCCCTCAGTTCAAGAAGGACAGGAACTGCTGGAGAGTGTCCAGCGTAGGGCTACAAAGATGATCAAGGGAGTGGAGCATCTCCCTTATGAAGAAAGGCTGAGGGAGCTGGGGCTCTTTAGTTTGCAGAAGAGGAGACTGAGGGGAGACCTCATTCATGGTTATAAATATTTAAAGGGTGAGTGTCACGAGGATGGAGCCAGGCTCTTCTCGGTGACAAGCAATGATAGGACAAGGGGTAACGGACACAAACTGGAACACAGGAGGTTCCACTTCAATTGGAGAAGAAACTTCTTCTCAGTGAGGGTGACAGAGCACTGGACCAGGCTGCCCAGAGAGGTTGTGGAGTCTCCTTCTCTGCAGACATTCAAAACCCGCCTGGACGCCTTCCTGTGTAACCTCATCTGGGTGTTCCTGCTCCGGCAGGGGGATTGGACTGGATGAGCTTTGGAGGTCCCTTCCAATCCCTCACGTTCTGTGATTCTGTGTGATTCTGTGATGTAACTCATCCTCTCCAAAGAGCAGCTCCTTTTCTTTACCATCGATCTTGGCACCAATGAAGCCAACTGACTTCTGCTTCTGGAAAGCAACCCCATGGCCAAGTTCATTCTGCCTGATGTGACAAAAGAGAAACACAGTGGGAAGACCAGCTGTCCCACACAGCAAAACCAGGTAACTGCTGCTTTTGCACCTCTTCTGGAGCTACCCATCCTTAACTACCTCAGGCATAAACTCTAGGATTTGATTGCATTATGCTTTGAAACAATTCAAATTTCTTCACAGTGAGGTTAGGAGTATGTAAAACAAATGAGTGTTACGATGGAGTGCAATCCCCAAGGAATTCCATGTATGCTTCTCAAGCAGAGCTTGTATCAGGGTTCTGAGCCCTCGACTTTGAAAAGCAAATGAACAAGAACACTGATTAAAAAGTAGAACAATCATGATATTAACTTTGTCACCAAATAGCAGTACGACTGAAGATAATATCAACTTGACATACATAAGAAAGGACTAAATATGGAATAAGTAGCAACTTCCCAAGTAACACAGTGAAAAATATCCAGCTACTATGGAAACACACAGCAGAATTTGTTCAGAGCTCAAGAAATTCACCTTTCCGACTTAATCAAACACAATTTGTTGTTAAAGCAACAGCTCATGCACCAAAAGCCAGAAGATCAAAGCTCTCTCTTGTACTTGCTCACTTTCCAGAAGTGGGGTATCTGGATTCAAAGCTTTGCTGCTCACTGCAGACTTGTATTACGGCTCTCTAATTCCACCTGTGGACTGGTTCGTGTGCCCAGTTGTGTCAGCCCGCAGTAGGATTTGTAGGGACATCTTTGGTAGCAGACTTGGGTCTAGCTGACAAAACAGTTTTACAGCTGTAGTTTCCAGCTGTTTCTGGCAAATAGAAGCATGTAAGAGCTTGTAGCCATGGCCAAACTCTAGTTGTACCCACTGAATCAGCGATACCTGTATGCTTTGTACTCCAGCACTCACTGTGCTGATATTTCCCAACCAAAGCAAGTAAAAAAAATTAAACAAACAAAAAAACTCAACAAAAACCCCCCTTGATCCTTAAAATAAACAAACACTTTTTCTAAAGACTTAGTGCTTTGTGAAAACACATGCACACCAGTAAATCTTCTGACAGACACAGGCCGTGCTGATACCTGCCAAGATTTCCTGCAGGGCCCTGCTGCTTTCCAGCCCGGCCTCCGGCTGCCTGCCCAAGGGACGGCTTTGGACCGAGCACCCCGGACTTCCAAGGGAACAGCTCAGGAGGCGCAGGAACGGGGGAGGGCGTCCACCTTCACATTTTGTCAAATACGTGTTAACTCTGTGCAGACACTTAAATTTTTGTCTTCCCATTCCAACCAGAAAGGTTTTCTGAAAACTCAGGTATTACTGCACGACAGAAATACAATTTATGAGCCGCTCCTATTATAAGGTACGACGTGCATAATCCTTTACTGGAAAGCCGATCAGCTGCCTCTCAATTGCACTTCCCTCTTCCCTCCAGTCTCCCTACTACAAAATTTTAACTCTTACCTGGAGTCGTGCCATAACTTCCAGTTTGGGAAGCTACCACACAACTGTCTTCCTGGCCAGTGGGACTGGGCTGCCTATGCCAACATCCAACCGTTGTTGGCTGGGAGAGCGCACAAAGGCCTCCAGCACTACCCCCAAAAGATTTACAAGAAGGAAGAGGCAATTTGTGAGACCAGTCTACATTATCAAAGGTCTGACAGAAGCTGGACATCAGCGGTATTGCATCTTCGACAAATCTATCAATGCTTACCTTTGCTTATGTACAGACATAACACACCTCTAGAGTACCTTAGAAAGAACTGGTACCTACTGTTATTGCCATGGTACTTGACCCTAAATGTGGGCATATTTTGTACATGCAGTACAGGGATAGCTATGGCTCAGACACATTAATTGCCATTCAAAGGATATGGTGGCAGAGACAACAGTGCCGAGGAAGAGCTGCCCGAATTCTGCAGGAATACCAACAAATTTTACCACATCTAGAACTTCTGGGATCTCACCAGACAAGGTTAATAAGGTCCTTATTTTAAAGGCAAGCACTGCCAAAGAAAAGGAGATTATTTGACCTATGTTAAAATAAATGTTGGGCTTGCATGATCACGTTTTTAATTTAGCCAGGACATGTTATATCCTCTCTTTTGTGAGAAGTGCCACAGGAATTTCAAGGAGTTCAAACCGTGAAAATAACAGACTTGAGCTTCATGTGAAAGCATTTCAACAAAACCAGTACCTCTTTATGTCACTCCCAGTGACTGTCAATGCTAACCTAGCAGGACATGAGATGCCTGCTG
>NW_010194881.1:131196-149082 GCF_000695765.1 Mesitornis unicolor
GTCCTGTGCCCAGCAAAAGTTTCTCATGCTGGTGTCAGCCCAGTCCAACTTTATTTACAAGATACAGCAAGATGAGAGCCAGAGGCGGGATGGTCGTTTCTCATTTAACACTCACAGCTAATGACAGCAAGAACACACTCATGACAAATTGAAACTAGTCATTCTTCATTGGCTCCTCTAGATTTTCTCTCCGGATGTAGTGAGTTTATAAGCAATAACCACCGCAACTATGATGAAATTACAGAAGTGACAGTTTTCAAGTGACAGAAATACATTCAATTTTATTAGAGTGGTCTCCAAAGGCATTACTGTGAGGTTAAACCTCCAATAACACAACATACTTTGGTTTGAGCTATAAGTGCAGAGTCACTGTTAGACTCTTGTTTACAGAATGGAGCCTGGTGTGAAGGCCCTGGTCGGTGCCCATCAGCATCTCTCACATCCCAGCAGCATTAGGGCAGGCAGCTGACGAGGCCCTGTATCAGGACACTGCCGTAAGCACAACAGACCCCAACTGGAGTCTTCCCCTTGACAACTTACAGCAATAGTGTTGAGTTCGGCTGACACAGCTGTATGGGATCTCTTAAGCTCAAACCGAGAGGGAAGAGTAAATGGGGCACTGTAAAGGACTAAGCCAGACCACAAGTGTGTTGTCGTATCAAAAGCAAAATACATGCAGAGTATGAGTCAATTTGGAGTATGACAGAGACTAATGTATGTATTGGCTGCGAAAGAGCCAAAGTATTCTGATTCTAGCCATTATACTGTCTGATTTTCTCTTTTTCAGAGGAAAAAAATCCATGGAAAGAGAAACGAACCAAATAGCCGGAGTGTTTCTAGCAGAGCCCTCCTGTGCTCAGGCCATTGTTTCACTGTCTGTAACACTGAGCTCAACACCTTCAGGAACAAGCAAGGAGAAATACGAGTTCATTTGCTGCACAGAATCCTGCAGTGAGATATATACAGAAACTTACTCATTCTCTTGTAAAAATGAGTGCTTTCTGGGCCAAACACAGCAACATATCAAACAGTTAGTGTTAATATTTATATCAATGTGGATAATGACTTCAGAATGGAAGAATCCAGTTCTTTTCCATCCTAAATTTGGTGTCAGCTGCAACACCATATCCTTAAATGAGATACACCAATGGAAAATATCTAATCTTGTCTTCTCTCACAACATAGCACTGGCATTCACATCAGTGTTCTCGAATCATAGTAATTATTTTCTAAAAGCAATCAGCTAATAGCTATGATTCTCTGTGCTTTACTGCTTTAAATTTTATGATTTTTTAAAAATAAATTTCTTTCTCCATCTTTAATCTCATCTGTATGCAGATAAATATTTCAGATTTTACGTATTCTGACTCAAAAGCTTATTTGAAAAGAAGAATGATGAACGTAAAGCAAAACTGACCACATCTACCAGAAGAGCTCACACATAAAGACCCTTCCCGTGCCCTCCATAGCACGCAGTTCACTTCATTCAGTGGCTGTACTTGAGGCCGAAGTGCAGCACCTGCTCAGCAGCTCTCGGCACTGTTTGGCAGCTGGGGGTGAGAAGTGGATCAAACTGTGCTCAACAGCTCATACCGACCCAGCAGAAGAAACAGAACATACACATGCAGAACAACCCAGTGAACGCTGCCCCAAGGGTCACACGTTACATCGAGTATCTATCCTGAAAATCAGCAAAATTATCTTCATAGCAAGACATTTACAGCAACATGGAGTGATCATTAACCATCTGTTCTAACAGCCAGAAGCTTGGGGGATTTAAGGGGTAGCTTAGGTCTGGGGGTTTGGGGCATTTGGGTTTTTTGGGGGGGGTCCTTTTTAAAGTTCCTAACTACAAGGCAGGCACTTGTGCTACATTGCTGCTGCTTCTGGATTTATCTTTCAAAATTACAGATGCAAAAACATCCTGGAAAACCTAAACCAAAGTTCTTTAGAAAAACAAGAGTTTCATCCAAACAGAATCACAAGCAAATAAAGCCATAAAATCAGGATCTGCTCTAAGTACACTGTGATGAGCCATCAGATTAACTGAGTCTGCAATGAATTCTAACACACAAATAAATTCTCTGTACCTTTTGACAAACACAGCGCACAGTCTTTGCTATGACCCACGGGGCAGTTTTGCCACATTAATGGAATTAACATGCTGCTTTTCTTTTGCTAGCATGAGTTCTATAATGGTTTTAAAGGTCCTGTGTCTCAGTTGTGCCATTTCAGCATCGGCCTGGACATACGTGGAGAACACATGTTCTCCATTGGAGCAAACCACTGCATATCACTGAAATAAATATTTATCAACTCTGCTGTAACTATTTCCCTTCAGTACTGGACAGTGCTGGACAACAGACAGGAATGTTAATGACTTGAGTGTTCGTTCTTCTTTTTATGCCCCATTTAATTGATTAACGTCACATCGGATGTACGTGTGTGGGACTTGTAAGTCCCACCTGCTCCAGTACAGTAGAGAAATCTGTTGCTCATGTTAATTTTCCCAGCAGTAAACCACAACTCAGTCTCTCTGCAAGGTAAAGAGCTACATTTCTTTCAAAAGCTACAATTCAGATTCCTCTTATACAGCGGGTTCCCAGAGGGAAAGAAACCGCAGCCTCCAGGAATCTTAAGTGCAACTCTGAAGTTCGTAGTCGTACCTTCACTTTTCTTCTGCAGCTCTCCCACTCCCACCCAGGACAAGACTCCTTTTGATTTGCTTCAGTGAGGTTCCACACCAAAATAACACTGCCCAGCATCTACTGCACCTGCTGCCTCGTCCAAAATTGCTTTCTAATAAATTGACTTAACCATTACCCAATAGCAAAACTTCTCCGTTACTTTCTGTGTATAACGTGGTGGATGTTCCCCTTAAAAGATTTTATCAGAGATGTAATTTCCCAGTATAAAACTGCTTCATACAATCTGGGGGGGGAGAGGGAGGGGGAGATAAATTGTCTGAGATCAGCACAAACCTTGCCTCATCTCTCAGGGGCGATGAATCACGCACCCTGCTCAGAGTCAACACGTCCTCAGTGAAGGGGACTGTTGGATGGATGAAACAGAAAACACCCATGCTGGGGGATTTTGTTTGTCTGTAGATGCCAGTCCAATGTATAAAGAGAGAAAAGAAATTAAGTCGCTGCTCTGTGATTAAGAGTTGCTGTCCCAAGTATACCTCAAGCCCTCTCACTAAAAACAGGTTCGTTTTTTCCCCCTTGTGATCGAGTTTTTAAAGCATTCAGGTTATCATTTATCTCTGCGCTGTGAACATCTCATTGCTCTCCATGGTATAGCTCACAGCCAGTTACTACTTAGGAATGCGCACTTTGCACAAACATCCACTTTATTTTAAGAAGACACGCCAATGGCAAGGGAGGGGAGCAGAGGGAAAAAACCGGAGCCAAGACTGAAATGGGGTCAGTGGCAGGAAGTGGAGCGGGATGGGGAGCGCTGGGCAAACTGCCTGGGGCCGGCAGAGCAGCGTGAGGAGACAGCACCGCATAAAGCAGCGAGCACGCTGCACATGTGAAGAAGCACAAGATAGACCTTCTAGTACCATTAAAACAGCCTGTCTTAAATATTTGAAAATTGGACTGGGACAGAATGATAATACTGCAAAAATGAACTGAGTACTGATCCACAAGTGATCACATTCCTTACTTCTCACCGGCTCCAAGAAAAGTCTGAAGGTCTCACAGGGGAGACAGCCCAAAGTAACTCTTAGGGGTTCCTTCTGAGGAGAAGATGCTAGCAGGCCAGCTACCACACACAACAGGCAAAGACCCCTTGAAACTCCATAGAGCAAAGCACAGTTACCTATTTATGTACTCCATAAACTACACTAGTTTTCTGAAAGTTTCTGATAATTTTTATTACACTGTGTTGATCCCCTTCTGCAAAACCCTCTGTGAAGGTTTCTGTAGTCCTGCTTTATCAGCTCTGAACCCTAAAGGAGGATCTTTTACGTGCTTCAACAGGGCTGTGGAGATCGACCGGAAGCCCTAGCGCATCATCGCTAAATACCTCTCCATAAAGACAAGTGTTCTCACAGGAGGATCTTCCATTTCGAGACCACTTCCTCACTTCACCTAAAAAGCAGACAATAACCTATCTTCTCAGATGGGATGCTTGTCTTTCTGGTAAAACAATCAACAATCTTTCCACAGGTCTAGCTCACCTACCACAATTTGAAAACAAAGTACCATTCATCCTTCCCCACTTCTGGATGTTCTGGCTTGCTAGTTCACAGAAGGACTTCACATCTTCGTCGCATGGACTTCACCTGTACACCCAAGGACTCAGCCTGGACACCAGAGAAGGCCAACGAATCCAGTGTACAGCTCTCTACGTGCCAAAAAGACTCCTCCAGCACTCGGAAGAAACCTGGTTTCCAATCCATTTGGTTTCTTACTTAACGGATGCAACACCAGAAACTTCAGAAACTCTAGGCAGGGTCTGAGGCAACAAAGCAGTTACTGTTTACTGAATTTAAACCTCACTGTTACTGGGATTTTTTAAAGTACTATTTCACGTTTGAGAGGCCACATTAAATCTAGCGAACTACCCTGTGTGTTGCAAACACGCAGACAGCTTGGGCTGATGCGTAGATGGCTGCTGGAGAAGTAGTCCATGCTCTGCCCGCACAAAGCTTGCTGGGTCTTTCACTGGAAGAAAGAGGGTATAGCCATAGCAATTTAAAAACCCTATTAGCTGAGCTCTGCCACCGCAGCTACCAATAGATTTAAAAGATTAAGGGTTTATTTTCCATTTTTTCTTCTCTTCCTTCTGTTGAGGAGATACGTGCCTCAGGGTCACAAGCAGTTGAGTTATGAAATAACCAGAGGCAACACTTAATGAAGCTACTGTTACATCCATCATCCGGAAAAAAAGCCCATTTGGTGTCCTGCTGCTCAGGCAAGCCAAAGCTGGAGTGGTACGTTCCACGGGACACCACTTGCTGCAAGAAGTTATGCAGCAGCATTTGAGCAGAAGAAAGGAAGATATTTAGAGACATCACAGTGAAACTGGACAAGAAGTCACAACCCAGTTACCGTGGCATCTTACTCACAAGTCCAGGGCAGCCGAGAATGTGTTTGGAGGGTTCAGAAAAATGTCATTTGTCTTAGAGATACCACTCCTTCTCCAGCTCAAACACAGTCAGCAGTTACACATCACCTCTCACCCTGCATCCACCAAACATAAGACATGCAAACACATTTGCACTTATGCATGCTACCTTCATCTATGCATCAATCAGTGTCCTGTACCTGTCTGGAAGTAACTAATGATGGACATTTATTTTTATGAGGTGGCAGGAAGACACCCTTTCCTCAAACACTGTCCCTTTCTTTCTTTGCAGTGAAATTTAAGCTGTATTTTTCCCTAAAATTCCCAGTTGCCAAAGCAAGGCACAGGCTGATCAAGTGAACTAAACATTGTTCTGAGGGCTTGCTTGCTTGCTCTGCCTCGTATATTTGGTATCTCCAAAGTGGTTCACTCTCATCTGGAGAGTGCTAGAAAATGGGTTTGCACACTTACAAATGCCAAGAAGTCTTTAACTGACTGGAATTTTCTGGAATCACCTGATTCAACCTGAAACAGACAAAGAAACTGCTCACTTTCCTTGCCAGTCTCATGCTTTTGAGAAAATAGTTTCCTACCTTTGTTCAAAGTTGCTCAATCAGAGGCACAGTCAGTGAAATGCCCAATATAACATTCCCAACAGGTAGAAGAACACTTATTCTAGGTGAAAAAACACGCAGTAGATTATAGCTGAAATCTGTCAGTTCTGCATAACCTTTTCTGAAGCTTCTTTGATGTCTTTCCCAGGCAGATAACCTGTTTAAGGAATGCCAGGCCTCAAGGGTCCATTCTAGGACCATTACAACGTCCAGAGATGCTAGAGCAGAACGTCAGGCTGCATGATGCTAAGTGGCCAAGAACAACAGCAGCCACCCAGACACCTGAAAAGATGGATTTTTGTTTCCCGTGCTGTAACACTGTGTATGAAAGGATACATTAATGAGGGAGAAAGACACAAAGCTTTAGTGGACCTGGACTACCAAAGCCACTTCCTAAGATAAGCCTGCACCGAGCTTGAAGGGGGCCTCACAGGAAGACATTCAGATCAATAGCAGCAAGAGGCAATCCAGGCTAAACAGGGGCTTTGAAGGGGGGCGAGGAGTAGGAACAACTTGATGACCAGCATCAGCCTATGTTCTTAAGCTGAGCCTACCAAGACAGGGGAGATCCAGTTTCCTACCTTGGAGCACAATCTCACTGCTGCACTGAAGGCAGCTAAAAACTTCCTATTTCACATAGGAAGGAAAGCTCTCCAGACTCAGAGGGTGGCCCAAGGAGTGGGATTTCAAAGGATCAAGCAGAAGACACTAGCAAAAATGCTATTCCAAACTAGACTGACCACTGCTCTGAACTCCTGCACCTTACAATTTCATCATACTGTTTATTTCCTTTCCTTTCCTGCTCATTATAGCAGGGCAACGGAGACTAAAAAGTTTTCAGAGTGCACCTCTGCTTGCAAACTCTGTGGCAGGTCAGTCGCTTGCTTTGCCAGGGTGGTTGTTCTCAGAGCTCTCCTGACACACTTGGTCAGCAAACGTGCCCAAGCGGAGCAACAAAAAGCGCCTGTGCTTGGCAGAGGGAAGCTAAAGATTTGCCCCTATCCTCTCCTTGCTTTCTGAGTTCAGTCTTTCTGCTGATCAGTGTTGACCAGATGGGCCCTAGATTTTAATAGCTATATGAAAAGGAAAAGGGATGTCTCCTGATGTGCTTGTGCTGAAGAAAGGACCCACCTCAGGCTGGAACATGCCAGGAGTTGCCCATTTCAAAAACAAAACAATAAATCTGGATGCTTTACATCAATGGAAGCTGCAGAGCGGTATGGAAGCTGCAGAGCGGATCACACTGGAACCGTGCACAAACACACACAGACCCCACCAGGCTTCACAGCGCAAGTGAAGGGGCTTATTAGAGATGAAAGAAGGCCTCGCATCGCCCCTTGTAAGGGACCATTGTCTCCCTTTCTGCTACAGTGTTCTGTGAAGCTGTGGGAAACAAATGACCTCCGAGCCACAGCGCTGTGTGCAACGGCCACAGAAACGAAGGGGGAGGGGGAAGCGGCTCTGTGGGAAGGCCAGCAGCCTCCCCATCCCGTCTTCCAGCGACATCCTCACCGCATCCCTGCGCGCAGCACTGAGGTGTTGCTCACGTCTCCAGCTCCCGGTGCTCCCTGGTCAGCAGCAACACTGGGATCTCAGCAGAGAGCGACACAGCCTTCCCCACCAGCACGAGCTGTTTGCCCAGCTGGCTGCTTGAGCGTAATGGTTGAAAGTGTGCTCCAGACCTCCTGCTTTTGATTTGAACCTTTCCATACCATTAAATAAGAAACAAAACTACCCTACTTCCCTTGGGAGGGATCAAACAACAGGGAAACCAACAAGAAGTAAATGAAGCACTGAGGAAAAGGGAGAGAAAGAAGGATGGGTGTAGCACACAAAGGTAAAAGTATCAATAGCTGATGCTTATAACCAGAAACTCAGTCATGGACAGGGGATGAGAGATGCTGGGAGGACCAAAGGTTAGTTAAACAGTACCCACGTACATGCATTCCCCAGAGCCTGCAGAGCTGATGTGAACACAAAACACCCTCATTTATTCTTTCTGGTCCTCTCTTCTCTTCTGCTTGCTTCTCATAACCTTCCGTCCAGTCATTTGACCAATCTTTAGTTTGCCTCACCTAAACAGAAGTGTCCCCTATTATATTCAACATTACTTTGGAGAGTAAGACTGGTATTTGTCACCTCGAGGCTAAATTACTGATTCTACCAAGAAGTGAAGCCCAGCCTTTCTGTGAAGTGTTTTCCACTCTGATTCCTTGATATCTGGAGATCAGTCAGCACTGTGTGGGCAGTCCCATCTCTGCAGTGCCCACAGTCAGCCAACGACCAGGCTGCCAGAGCTAAAGATGCCCCTGGCTGCACCAGTGGGGGACCTCTCTCCTGGACCAGAGGTGAATCACACAGGGAACACTACATTCAAAACTACAGGCAACATTCAACCGAGCTTTCCCCGAATTTCCTCAAAACGTCTATGACACCAACTATCTTCTTTACAGGCTGAAAAAGAGAGTACTATCACTATCATTATTTCTGTATTTAAATATTTAGGAGATGCTTGGAGACTTTGGTAGTGCATGGAAATAACTGCATATGCAAAGTAAGGGTTTTTTTCCCTTAGACAACTCTAAAATACATGATTTTATAACATTAAAAAGTATATAGCTGTGTTACCAACAGCAACACTAATTGTAACATGAAAAATTTCAGAAGTTCATAAACATTTCCCTGATGAATTCTCTGGTTATTTTGTTCAATACATCTCAGGCTGGAGTCAGGCTTTTAAGCCCAGCACTACGCTGTCTGACTTGCAAACACATTCAGGAAATACCCAGACCTAAACAAAAACTGCTCTCAATTATTTTAAGTTCATAAAAACAGCTCAGTATAAGGTTCTGAATCCCTTTTTAGTTAATAAAATACCCCTACAGCTGGAACCCAGACTACAGCTCCAGCCACCTCTCTTTCCAATGTCAACAAAATTTTCCGCTTCTGTCACAAGATTTTGACAGTTCTTACACCACCAATGAATCAAGTTTTGTGGTCTCTCTAGAAAAGCTGCATTATCCCCAGTGCACATAAAAGGGGAATCAGCAGAAAGACAGCTTTGGGGTAGTTAGAGACCACCAGTTACACTGCAAAGCGAAAAACAGAGGCGGGCAGAGAAGCTCTGCCCTTACAGCTGGTCAAGGGCTGAACACATTCAAGTCAACACAACTTGGATTGAAAACGGTAAAATGCCTTCCAGGAGACAGTCAAATAGCAAGGAAGGTGAAAAGCTGGAAGAGTCCTCAACTCTCACAATCCATCAGGGGAGAGCAGAATCCACAATGCAGCACAGATTTGTACCGACATTTGTTATTCCTCAGAACAGGATTAGGTACTGTCCAACGTAATCATGTAACAAAACCTTTCCAACTTTGCTGAAGTCCTTTGGGAAGTTGATGGTAAAGCCGTGTACAGAAGCCAGGCCTCCAGATGTCTATTCGGGTAATTTCAGAATCCTTCTGAAAAGACTTGTGTGCATTTGTAAGCAGTATCTCCATATAATAAATGTGTAACTGTCACTATGTACATGGACTGTATCCGAAAGCTTGGGAACCCAATCACGGTAAAGAGGTCTGAGCTAGCGTCTGAGAAATGGGAAGTTAAACGTCTATAATAAAACCTGGCTTTACGTGCTGCTTTTCACGTTCCCTGCTGATGGCAAACAGTAATTACACAACTGGCTTTCACTCTCCATTCAAAGCGAAATGAAAACAAACCACATGAACAGAAAGTAGTGAACCAGCAAACAGGATTCCTCACAACCTTTTGGTTTCAGTCGTCGCAGGTAGGGAATTGCTCAGTGTTTTCTATGTATGTTGCCGATGGTCCTTTCAATAAGCACCTACGCACAACAAAGGTAATTAAAATGACTGCATGACCTATGAAACAATATTTGCCAAGGACAGCAGCTACACAGTGGCACAGGAAAGGCAGCCCACAACCTTCAGAATACTTAGTTGCAAGGAACAATAAAATAGACTAAATATACAGAATGAAACCAGGAGACCACATCTCTGAGCAGTTATACAGTGCTCGGGTACTTGATGGGTAGAAAAGTATGATCATAAAACCCCCAAAAACCAGTCTAAGGAGAATCACTTCAGTGCAGCAAGGCCAGCATAGGGTCCCCAACACCTTCTCCCTTTCCCTGGACAAATGCAAACAAGGTCACTGCCAAACAGAAAATGGCCAGCGTTGACTGATCCCATAAGGTTCTTCTTTTGGGCTGTATTTTCAAATCCCTGTAAAAATTCCTACCTGAAGCAAGCTAAATTGCTTTTGTTCTGCTCTGACACTGGAGGATCAGCTTACATCGCAAATAATCAGGGAACAGGGAAAGTGAGCTAAATACACACACATTTCATCCTGCATTTATTAACATCCATCTCCATTATTTTCCCAAAGAAAATATTCCCAGATAACTAGTAAGTTGTTTAAAACTCTGTCCTGCAGCAGAAGTACCAATCTGGCTCTCATTTTTGTGTGGTTTCAGAAAGCAGCTGTTTGTGTTTACGGTCACCAGCAAACAATTCAGCTTTTTAATCTAACAAGAGCTGCTTGGGTGCCTTTGCCCATGGCTATGGGAATCAAATCACTCTGGAAAACAGGCCTTTTACAAGGACAGCAAGAGGCCCTCAGCGGATGCAGGGGATTACAGAGGCATGTCTTTTGAGGAGCCAGGTTTATAGTGGGGAGTGCTCTCCATCCTGGGTCAATACGCTGGGCTCAGTAGCAAACTTCAAATTCTCTAAAGGGCCCGGGTCAGTTTTATTTCTTCTTCTCTCTTCAAATCCTGTTCTTTCTGCCTCACGTGCCTATGTCCTCTTTCTTTCTCCCCACTGCATATGCAGAAACACAGCAATGTTAGTCCGGCTCTACTGTAAAGCAAAGTTAGGCAGTCCAAGGGAGGAGCGTGATGATTTTTACCTGACCTATGAATAGAGGAACATTTATCCAGTATGAACACTTGTGTGACACCACTTCCTTGGAGGTCACACCGATTGTGTGAGCTCCTCTCCACGTTTTCCTTTAGCTTTTAAGAGGCCTTTCCCTAATGTTGGCCACTTGGAGCTGTTCCTGACATTTACAAGGTGTGTAAGGTGTAATAATACCTGCAAATGTCAGTTTGGTGCAAGAACAAGACCAGTCGCTCATTTCTGCAGAAGTTAATTAAACACTGAAATATCCATGGTGTGCCCCATCAGGAGTCAAACTGAAGCATACCCAGGCCGTGATTGCGGCGCTCTTGCGCTGGCATGGGGATCAGCTGGCAAAGGAGGAGCAGTGAGCTTCAACGCTGCTGCTCGAGACTTGGAAAGGCAAAAAGGTGTACTCCAATGAGAAGCAACTGGCGAGTTCCTCCTGATCACAGCCTAGTAATGACAGCACACTTACCTGTTGTACTTTGAAACAAGGACCTCTGAGCCATTCCTTTGGCTTTTTTCCTGTTTGGAAACTTTGCAACCTTCGCCATTCCTGTCCACAAAGCTTCCATGAGAAATGGCTGCGTGAGCCATGAAAACAGGATTCTACTGGGACTTCTTTTCTCTTCTAGGACAGAAATACAGAGCTTGAGAGAGCTAATACACCAGAAAAAGTCTATAGAAGTGGCCCAGCAGCAGGCATGGCAGGCTTGAACATGAGCTGAAAGGAGCACAGTCTCTTTTTGCAGCCAGGTAACATGGGCCAGTTCTGTTACTGGTGTGCTCCTGGTCCCACTTGGGATTCCAGGGTGGAACCCGAAATCTTCAACTGCAAAGACTCAGGACTTCAGTATTTTTTCTCTCACCAATGCTCCACTGAAGTGAAAGAAAAGCTGCTGAAGGCCACAAAGGGGATGTAATCAGTCACTGGAGCTGGTCTACAGACATCAATGCAGCCAACAAATCAAATCAAACAGCATCCCCATCACCAGCTGGGTGCCAGACTCAGAGATTCACTACCATTGCCTCTCTGAAAGGACACAGATTCTCCACGTTCTGTCATTGCAAGTCTGCTGCAGACATCAAGACCACAAAAACCTGTTTTCCCACAAGGTTACTTCAAGTAGATCACTGCTAAAAGACTCAGCAAGTGGCAACCTGGAGACACTGTGCTTTGATTTTATATGGTATCTGCTTCCTCTGGGATTCACTAGCCAAGGTAGCACATAATCCCTTTCAATAAAGCAACACTGTTCAGGCAATTCCCAAGCCAGCAGCTAAAGGAAAAATAATAACCCTTAGCAAAGAATACACAAACAACTATCTACAATCTAAAAGAAAATCCACTCAGACACAAACTAAACAGGAAACTGAAGTGTCTTGAGTTTAAATGAGGGGAAGCTGCAGATGAGTTCTGCCTCTCTCGAGAATAAAAGCATTTCAGTCTTATGGCCACTGGCAAGCAAAGATCCTTTTTATTGTCTCCTCAAAACCTGAAGTCTGTGATCTCTCTCCAGTGAGCATGAGGGAAGAGAAATTCCCTCTTCATTAACTTCTTGAGTATTTTACCTTGAACACAAGTTAAAAACTGCACACAGCATCCTTATGCAAAAAGCAGTCCCTAGGTTTCATAATCTTATCCTTCCTCAGCAAATGCAATTTATTACACAGAGGAATGCCAAAAGTTAAGTGTGCAAGTTTATACAGACATACCACACTATGTGTATTGGACTGATTAAAAAAAGCAGCAAGCGAAAACAATGACTCCAGAGAAAAGAACCTAAGAACAGAGCGGTCTGCATCCATTTGTAATCTTGGTTCCTAAAGAGACACTTTCAGGAGCTGAATATGCAACTGTCTTCAAAACTCACACAGGACTGGTAATGAGTAAGGCAACTGGACTAAATATCCCTTTCCAGCTGAGCTTTATGTATCATTTCTATTTACTTTTAAATCCCTACTTTCCCTAAGTGTTTCACATTTCCTTTACAGGAAAACATCACAGTTAATACTGTTTTCTGTATTTTGCATAATCCAACTCAAAAAGGTTTAATATGTAATTTCCAAATCCTATTTCCGTTGAAGTGAATGTTGCAACTGTTATTGATGTAATGTGAGGAACACACACAGCTCCTCGTGACTGGGCCCCAGTGGATGCAACATTGAATTTTACTGCCAGAATGGCCTTCACCTTCAAAAAAGGCAGAAATTCAAACAATATGAGGTAAATTTAATCGTGCTGTGATTCTGAAGTTACCAGTATAAATCTGATTTCAAAAAAACCCAACACAAAAGCAAACAGTTTCCCATTTTATTGCTAGTTATCCTTTCGCAATCACCAAGATGCACATTCTTCAAGAACTTCACACAAAATGCTGTTAAACTAATATCTAATATATGTCTTTTTCCCCCATCACTCTGACAAAAAACCTCGTTATGCACATGGAACTACAACTGCCTTCTTCCTCTCTGCTGCATTTCACATACAGCGTATTTCTGGAATCACAAAAACAAAGACCAGATTTTACATGCTTTGCTCACAGGTCGTCTCTGTGACTGAGTCAAGCGACTTCTGTTTGGATAAGCTAGAATTGGAGCACCTTGAAAACAACGCAAACGTCTAAACAGTCCATAATTAGTAACTGCTGTGAAGGTTCTTTCATTTCTTCTAGTCCTGGTTATTCACCATGAGATAAAACTTCCAAGGCCTCTCAAGACAGTCAGAAATCAGTGATGCAAAACCACTGCTTTAAGAAAACTAGGGTATGAGTGTGACAGGGATATTTTAAGCAATACAGATTTTATACAGGCTGTGAATTACAACTTTGTTCTGTTCTTTTTCACCTTTATGCATCTGCACCACTGGAGTTATCTGGGACACGCCAAAGGAGTGATTTGACTTTCCATCTCCCAGTCAAAGAAAGCAAAAAGAAACACTGAAGACTTTCTCCAGAAAACAAGTTCTTATGATACTTCATATTTTAGATACAAGATTAAGACAAGCTTCCACTTACAATGGCATTCATCTGCCACAAATCTGTAAGTCTTCAGAATGCATCCTGTAGTTATAAATGGCAGATAATTGGTATCTAAACTTATCAGTCTTGAGAGGAATAACGGTACAACTGGCTAGGAGCACACCTCGCAGACAGGTCTTTCACGCAGGCTACCGCCAGCCCCTGCATCCTGGACCCCAGCACAAGCGCGGTCAGTCAGGCTCAGCACTACCAGGGAAGCAGTTGGTCAGGGTGAGCGAGGAGCAGGCAGAGATGAATGGGTTGGTTCTTGGCTCCCAGCCACACAGTTCATTAAGCTATGAAGGAATGACAATTCATAGCTAAAATAAGCCAGTGTTAACACTGTGACGTGATCATTCTCTTCTTGAAGTATAGAAGAAGAAAGAAAAACTTCAGCTTAGCGATGTGCCTCCAACTTTCTGTGCTATCTGTGGCTACTCCTCCAGCACAGCTCACATGTCCTCTGCTTACAGCTTGAACTTGCCATTATGCCAAGTAAGATGATGCTAGGTCTAGAATCACAAAACACATCATCCACATTTTCTCAAGGACTGTCCAGCAAGAGCTTCTAACCTAGAAACCTAAAATTACATTGGCTGTCATTGGACTTTACCTTTAAAAACTCTGCCTTCCTAAAGTGAAGTCAGATGCACAACTGTGACTATCAGCACAACCCTGATGTTGGCTACGCTATAAAATGATCCCAGTGCTGGCTACGACGTGAAACTGCCCATGGTTCCTTATTTTGGTAATATCAGCATGCAATTTGTTGGACAGACTCCGTAATCCACGATGAAGGTAGTGGTAGGTTTTGAGTTTATCCAGCATCAACAGCCCCTAATAGCCCAGTTCAGCGCAGACATAACAAATGGAAATGGCTTTAAATTATCCTTCCCCCGAGACATAATTTCATAAGAGAACAAATTCTATATGCACAAAGAGAGATTTCCAATGTAAACATGTGGTGGAAGCTGAAAGCTGCAGTCAGATTTAGGGCAAAGCAAGGGATACAATTTCAAAGGCACTGATTTCTTTCCAGTTCACAATATATATATTCTTTTCTGCTGACTTTTCTGCCCTTCGTGCTCAGAAATCCATGTATATTAAAGAAGTCACTTTTTAACTTTTTGAGACCCCATTTTTCCCCTTAAACAGCAACTCTGGCTGGGATGCAGAACCTACAATCGTTACGATGGGTTAATTGTAAGCAGCACCAGAATCTGCACCAGCATCTGTCAGCATTTTGAATTATCCTTTATGTCTTCAGAAGGTGGATTCTAGAATTTTGACTAATTAGCTAATTTGAAATTCTTAAACTGTGAGGAAAAAAAAGAAAAAAGTAATGCATAACAACTCCAGCATGGACCATTCGTTGCTTTTTATTTCCTCAGGATTAAGGTAATAATTAGGCCCGATTTTGTACTTGATGAGATGCCAAGCAGAGTCAAAGAGAAAAGTGTTTTATAGAGAGAAATTCAATGCCAGTGCTAGCAAGACCTGTACTTATGAGCGATAATATTTTTACCCTCTGACAAATACACCTATGGAGACATTATATTGCAACCATTATTATTTGGAGGTTTGGCCTCATCACCTCTCATAAAAACACAACACCAGATCTAAGTTCAGCAGAAAACCTCCAGCCATTCTGCACAACACGATACTGGCTTATTTCAAAACTGAGGCTTAGATCCCTGAAGGTTCGTCACTTTTGTTGGTTTGCCTTTTCGGCAGAGACACCGTTTTTAAACATTGCTAACACTCGATGCTGAATCAGCCCCCTAAAAGAACAGATACATTTTCTATTTGAAGATGATATGGTGTTTTTTGTGATTGGACACATTCAGTGTGTTACACTTGTAGAGAACAAAAATGCTCTCCATCATCCAAGGTCTGTGGTTTCAAACCACTGCGTTTAAGCAGAAACAATCTCAGTACTCTCTGTAACGGAAAAATGTAAGGATACAAAATTAAACAAAAAGCAGGCAGAAAGAAAATGAAAATGGCAAATCTGGGAAGAAAAGAGGAATGCTGACACAAGCTAACGTGTGTATGGAAATACAAGGTGCTGTGAAGGGGCAGAAGGGCAACAGTGACCACCTTCTGCAATCCCACAAAGCCCAGCAATCGCCTGCACGTACTAAGGAGTAATCCTGCCACAATGACAAATGTTTGTATGTGATGCAGCTCTACAAGCTGTGTGCTGCTGCCATCCTAGCTTTGTCACCAGTCATACACTCTATGGGCTAGTCAAAACAGACTCATCACGTATTTCCCTCTTAGAGATTCCTCCCCAGGCCTCACACGAGAAGCAAAATAATCCGCTGCTCTCATATTCTTTAGGATATACAAGTCACTCCTTCAGCAACATTTACCACAAATAATTACCACCAGCCCCAACGCTGATCTCTTGTGTTTTAGAAGAAGTTTCTGTTTCTGACATTTAATCCATAAAACGAAATTTCCAAGTCATCACTACTTTTTGAGTGACCATGATACAGGGGCTCACTGGCTTAGGACGTTTTTTTCACTGTCTCATTAAAAAGCTTTATGTCTTAATGCCAGGACTGCAAACATCACAAGTGGCAAGATGTGAACTGTCTGACAGTGCAGCTAAAGAAAATCGATATTGCCTGAAATTTCCATGTTGCCAGGACTTACAGACGCAAAATTTTGTACCCATATTCTCTCAGAACTATGCCGAGTGTCTCCATCTCCAGATTCCACCCTGGGAAAATGCATCTAAAGCTACTGGTAGCCATCTGTTGGCTTTAAAGACCAGTTTGGTTGTGTTGGTATTTTGTTTGGTTGGGGTTTTTTTGTGTTTGTTTTTTCGTTTGGGTCTTTTTGGTTGGTTTTTTTTTTATTTGTAAATCAATTCTTTAATGAACGATTGACCATAGACGAGTTGGCAATTTCCCAGAGTAAAGTATTTCACTATTAGATGAAAAATGATCTGACGATGATAACAACTCCAAAGAAAACCATAAATGGAATGACCACTCACGGAAGCTGCACCAACAGATCAACTGTAAAACACTTCGAGTGTGTGGTTATCAATAAGTCCATCTACACAGGCACAGGCACATTGATACCTCTCTCTTCTATTACACACCGAATCATCTTCGTGTTTATTTAGGAGAGATACGTGAAATGTGAAAGTCGCAGCTGTTCCAGACATTCATCTCCCAGGAATACGCCTCCTGACGGGAAACTGTGCATTAGAAACTGATACTCCCGTCTTCTGAAGGACCTAACTTAAGCAAGTACGGAAATGGGATTTAAAATGTTTTCAGATCAGCCGCAGCAAAGTGAAAGGGCTTTACAAATGTAAGCTGAGAGCTTGCTTTAATTTTACTAAATAACTTCCCTGATTTTTTTTATCTTTCTTCAACTGCCCAGGACACAAAAAAATCACATTTGGAGAACCTACCTACCCTAAGCATATTGTCTGCCAGTACATACCATACATACAGCATTCTGCACAGTGCATGGGCCTTGTCCTCTACAGCTTCACCTGCTTGACTTCCTGACAGGATCCCTCAGGACAAGGATGATGCTGTGTTTCTACATGGAATTGTTCACGGCACAATCAGGCATAAACGATGATGAGATAGGAACAGAACTGGACAGCACTTGCATTGAACAGAGTCCGTGACACGGTCAGGCAAGCAACTGAACATTTGAAACCATCTACCCAGACACAGAGGAGACCGTGGCATGCACTGGGAAATAAATCCACTTTCTGCAATTTCAGTAATAAAATATTATGAAGATGAGCAGGGAGAGCAGCGACCAAAGAGAACAGAAAGATCCATTATCCTTTCAGCTGGAACTCAGTCAGAAGGAAGCTGAAACCACCGCTTCACCATGAGATACTCAGGAGAGGCAGTTATTTCTGCAGGAATTAAAGTCACACAAGAGGGTTTTGACAGATCACAGGAAACCAAATCCAAAAATGAGATGCTAATTCCCAGTGGGACACAAGCGACAGTCACTGTTTGCTGACTCTCTCGCCTTCTTGCCAGATGCAGCAAGAACATGCCATTTGCAAGACATAACTTCTTCCTTCTGAAGACACAGAAATCACAGAGAAAGCTCACTTTTAATCTGAATCTCATTTGCAAACATAGCAGGGCTTGGGCATGCTGGGAAAGAAGTGCTGAGAAAGAAGTGCCCGGTTTCTCTTGAGTGGACAGAGGAGGATGGATCCCTTTGTCTCTTCTCAGTTGTGATCCTTCACTTCCTCCTGCT
>NW_010194881.1:149113-224089 GCF_000695765.1 Mesitornis unicolor
AACTCTTATTGTGAGGTACTTATTGGGGAGAAAAAGACCACAGAACCATAACGCTTGGTGAGTAAGAAACCTTCCTCCCCAAAATAGACATCTTCAGTCAGAGAACATTTTGAAGGTTTACAACATTGCAGCTGGCAGCTAATCTTGATTCAGAAAGTGAAAAAATACTCAGGCAGAAAGCTGTTTTACACAAGTCAGAATGTATGAACGCTTGTGCAGAGACCATAAGGCCTGCACTGTGCTTTCTCAGGGTGAAGCAACTTCAAAAATTTCCTCTCTTTCCGTACCTTCCCTTAGGCTTCATCTCATTAATCCAACACACATGAAATACGGTCACCCAAAAGAAAGACAAGTCCAGGGGGTGTCTCCTGTGGTTTATGTTTCCACCTCTTGATTTAATGATTTCAGTGCTTCATTGGAAAAGGTTCCACTTCTGTAAATAGGCTTACCAAAAGTCTTTATATGAGCCACGGATCATCAAGCGAGACTCAGTACTTCTTCAGCTGGCAAGCAGGATTCAAGGCTCATTTCTGTTGCCTTCAATGGTAGTTCCACAGCAAAAACATTCCTTGTCCTAACATGACATGATGTAATATGGGAAAGTACAGAGTTTTCTATTATACACCTCAAAATCCTGTCAAATGTCTTCATCCAGAAACCAGCTTAACATTCTGCATTCAAATAACCAGAGCCAACTCCTAAGCGGAGATTTCAAGGAATATGCCAATTTGTGAACTGTATCACAACACATTCATATATAAGTGTGAACCAGAGTTTACCAGTTCTGAAAGACGTTTGGGCTGTGTTCTTTGACCAGAACGTCTTCATCTTGTCCTAAAGGTCCTACCCTTAATTAAGCTGGGAACCTACTGCCTTTCGAGTCCATACTGCCCCAGCTGCCGTCAGTTCTTTAGCAGTTTACAGCGGAGTTGCTTTGTAGCCCACTGAGAGAGCTTGGTCTACGCAGGCATTTCCACAAACCTATCCCATCAACATGTCTTCATTCTGTCCTCTGCCCATTAGAAGCTGGACGCTGTTTTACTATGTTGAAGACAAATGCCTTTCTGCCCTGAAGATCAACTTCCAGGTTCCCAGCCCAGTCCTGCAGGTTCTAGGCAGCCACTCACCCCTACTGGAGCTTCAGGGACTCACACACTGGTAAATACTTCAAGAGCTATGGTTACAGAGCAGTTTTCATCGTTACTGCTCTCACTGTCAACGTACTGACAGTGGCCAACATTTCGGCAAAGGAGAAAAAACTGAAGACTTCTACAGGGAAACCCGAGCACCCATTCTTTGTCCTCCTCCTCCTGTAACTCATCAGGCTTTTGAGACTGATGAGAGATACTGGGCCATGCTCATTATTCACACATTTACTGATGAATTATAACGTATGTAACAACATCCTGTTTGTGATGCTGACAAATGTGTCCCGCAGGATCTCTTTGGCCAATCAGTAGCAAAAACTTCCTGGTTTAGCTCCTCTACATGACTGGGTCTGTCCGTTCATTGAACACAGCGTTGTCTAAGTCCACCAAACAACACAGAACCAGAGAGCAATGGTTTTTACCATCTTACCAACATTTACTGATTGCTGTGGAAGTAACCGATGGCGTCAGTACAAGGCAGAAATCCCACTCAGTTGGCAGCAGGTATTGTTTTGGACATATTTCTGATGCCTATAAATCACAAATCAACAACTTGTGTGATGACACCGACAGCAATCAACAATTCAAATATTCCCCACAAGAACAGGGCAGCAGGCACACCTCGCCCCGCCATTTTCCAAATCTGACCCATAGTCTTCATCCTGGCCCTCTGCATCCACTCTGGCAAACACACAGAGCTTCCTAAGCCACTCAGCATCTCAGTGAACGCTTGCTTTTTTGGTAAATATTACTGGCCACAGCTCAAAGGAGCTTTTCTGTGCTTTTGATCTCCACTACAAACACAAAGCACTGAGCAGCATGTGGCCAGGAAAAGCTGCATCCAGTGAGAGGCTACGAAAACTTCTGCATGTAGTCAGTAAAAAAAGAAGGGAAGCTCTTCCACAACACAGTACTAAACTACTGCTATGAGAATTCTGCTTTATGTGTTTGGAAACTGTAATTTGCATCCATCCACACCTGTTCTCAAAATCCCAGAGGTTCCATGGGGACGTGTTTCAAAAGAAAGCACAGGAACACGGGGCTGGTTGGTGCACCTCACCAAGCTTACATGTCACTGCATGCAGAAACCAACAGTAGACACACATGCTATGAGTGAGCATGCATAAGGTATTCCTTAGGCATAATGCCTAGAAAAATGAAAGAAGAGTTTTCTGAGAAAGCTTCTAGAAAAACTCACATAAATATCATTAGTGAAGCTCAGAGTGCACTTTCTTTCATTCCTTAGGATGACTTCAGATCTTAATTTCTTTCACAGATGCACTTCTCTTCCAGGTTCTGACAAGGCTGTTCAGAAACCCAGTGATTACAGTGCAGAAACAGTTTGTGCCTTCATCCGTAGAACATACCAAATAGACTGCATTCAGCAGGCCTTTCATTTTCCAGTGTCATTTTCCCTTACAGCAAAATCATGGCAGCACACACAGCCAGAATACCTTCCTGTGAGCATCTACCACGGTCTGTTTCTATACAGATGCTTCATATGGTCTTAACATTTTCAATAGCTCGTGTACCTGCTTCACCGATGAACTGCCCAGAAGTTGTCACCTGTACTGCTAGCAAGCTGACACTTCCAAGGCTGCAGCTTCCCACTGCTTCCAGCCACTGCACACTCCTGCCTGTCTGCCCATACAACTGAGAGGACTGAACTGCCAAACAGCAATTCCAAGCATAAAGACCTCTGCAGCCTCACAGTCTCAAACTCCTGAAGCACTGCACTGAAAAAGCCTTTCTACAACACGGATAGCTTTTGTGGTCCTCTTCTGAACTGTCTCCTAATATTTCCACATCCTCCCTGAAGTCTGAGAGCCAGAATGGGACACAAATTCCAGCAGACGTTTACCAGTCCTGGGTACAGTAATAAACAGCATTCCTCCTTTCAACCTGGCAATCCTGCTAAAGGATATACATCAGGGTCACACCGAGGGGCTCTTCGCCAGAGCCGATTGGCAAGACAGCTTCTGCTGAGGAAGTTTCAACTGCTTTCCCACCCCAGGATAATCTCTGGATCACTGTTAAAGTCTGTTTCTTATGCTGTACGCACAAACTTGCATTCCTGGCTCTAATTTACATTGCCTTTATCTGGCAGTAGCAGAACTACACAGAAGTATGGCTAATCTTATAAGAAGAGCTAAAAAAGAGACAACGAGGTAACTGCAATAACCCATTAAGCCATGAAGATGTCCCGTAAAAGTTGTGTGCAAGTACGCTGCTGAGTCAAAAAGGGGAAAGCCTTCAGTCCCACTGTCCATCTTGGAAACTGCCTGGGAAACCACCACATCCATGGAACGGATTTGGCACCATTCCACAGCAATTCAGAGTGGAAATTCATCTTCAAAAAGGTCACAAGTTGCTGCTCGTATTTAGGAAGACGGCATCCCTTATTCTAGCGTCCCAGCATTCTTGTGTGCAGTAACAGTTTAACTAATTTGGACATTGAGGGGAACATACAAACCCATTTTATGAACTGTTTTTAGTAACAAGCATTTACTGTCATCTTCAGCATTATTATTAAAACTTTCGTTTTATAGGAACAGATTATATCTTGGGAATGAAAACCCAGTGAAGATTTGTGTAACACATGGACTCACCCTGTCCACCTATGATCCATCAGATATTTATCAGTAAGGGCCAGAGGACAAAAATACTTTTAAAAATACATTATCTTTTGTTTCCTTTTGCAACGTCAGTTGCACAAGCATGGAAGTGTAAACAGCGTGATTCCCCCTTATCAGTGACCTGTCTCCTCCAAGATTTATTCAGAGGCCAGAACCAGGTTCCCCAGCCTAATCCCTGACTCACTTCACAGACACTGGATCACCCTATCAGCAGGGCTGCTGGAAGAACAGTCTGGACAGTGGGCAAAAGCCTTCGTTTACATACACGGATCTTCTTGACTAACAAGGAAATAGTTCAAACTAATAAAAGTAACAGAACAGCTTGCTATAAACAAACCCGGTGGGGGGTTGGACTACATAATCTTCAGAGGTCCCTTCCAACCCCTGCCATTCTGTGAATCCCCTCCACGCACATACATCATGCGTATCATACGTGGGGCCTTAAGTCTAGAACCACAGGGGAGCTGCAAGGGGGAGCTGATCGTAAGAAAAGTCAGAAAATCAGGCCTATCTGATGGCCTTAGCTACTGGAGTCTCTGACTCAGTCTTTGGCCACGCAATAAGAGGCAGAGTTTTCACAGCTGGGTCACCAGTCTGGCCCAGTTCAAGAAACTGACTGACTCAGGAGAAATAACGTTTCACCTTTAGGTCACTGGTTTGGATCCAGCGCAGGTCAGTAGTAGCTGAATGTCATCACCACCACACCGTTGTTTAGAGTCTGATGCAAAATGAATTTGCCAACTTACCACTTTCACTACATACCACAGTGTCTGCATCCGTGATGACCTTCACAACAGCTCTAGAAATTCAGCAAATTACTAAACCGGCCTGAACTGATTGATTGGATGTGGAGTCTCCAGATCAAAGCTGAAATACAACGCTAAGACCATAGAACAGCTTGTGCCACTACTGCTTGTGTTTGACGGGCCAGGGACAAGAGGAAAGAGACTGCTTTGCAGAGTTCTCAGCTTGGTGCCGTACAGCAACACTAAAATCTATTAAAACATAGCCTGATTTTAGCAAATATTTTCCTAACTACAGATGCAAGCAGGAAACGCAGTTGTTTGTGTCAATACCCCGAAAGAACCAAAACTCTTTTCATCTAGCCTGTATTAGGTGTTAGGAAAACATCAGTGCTGACCATGAGGTGGGGTTTAAAACTCTCTTTAAACACACCTTGGCTACATCTGGTTAGTTACTGTAAGTTCATCACTGATGTTACACCCAAATACTTTTTCAAGGAATGTCAACCTTTGAGGGCTATGACTTACTGGTAGTTTAATGTTATCCTGGGATTAATGTAAGAGGAGAGAAGTGGGCTGTGAGTTACGAGGGGAGGTGTACTGCAAGATGTTTGGCAGGCCAGGGTTCTCATTAGGCCAAAATTCAGGATGTCTTAGGTCTGTATGTGTGCTATTAATCACTAGCTGAGGCATAGCAACAAAAGTAGTTTTTCCATTCAAAAAATCATTGCTCATTTCAAGTGGAACATAATTATCCTATCTGCAGTGTTCACATTCTTCAAGTTCTGTTCAAAATGATCTAAAATCAGCCAGAGGGCTCCAGAAGAGAAAATGTTTTTCTCTTCCTGCCTTCAGGCAGGACTACTGTCTTCAAACCATGGGCATATTTAACAGCAACAAAATAGGTGGAATTATAATTAAGGAACCAGCTATTAAGAGAATAAAATCCTTGTCCTTTGTAAGAGCCCCTGTTAATAGGCTAAATACATGTTAGAGATCCATCAGAATGTGTAACTGTGTATAGAGTAACATAGGGGTGTAACAAATAGGGCATAACAATGAAAAGGACATACAGAAAATGACAGTAAGACTGAAAAGAAAAGATCAAGGAAAAAAGTAATGTTCTTTTAAAAAGAAGAAGGAAGTACAGGGGTGCATTTTTCAGTATTTCAATTTATCCCCTAGCCTTACGTGAAGGGTCTGATTCTTCAGGGCTTGATTTTGTAAAATGAGAAAAAAACCACCAACCAACCCCAAACTAAAACAAAACATGAAACCCGTATGGCTTTAAAGTCAGCTCAACACAGACCCCAGAACCTGAGGTAACCACAATCACCAGCTACTGTCCAGCACAGCCAGGCTGTGCTGAGCAGCTGCGTAGGCTGCAGCCAGGTCTGCTGAGCAGCATTTGGCACAGTCCTGCTAAAATGTTGAGGCTCTGTAGTTCCATCAAAGCAGCAGCTCAATGAGAGCCCTCCAACTACACACATCTACCGTATGGCTGCTCTAATGTTTTTCATGGCAAGGATTTGGGAACTGGCAGAAAAGCATGGCAGGGGCATTTTTAGTGGGTGGTGGATTAAAAGGTTTGGATGAACTGTGACTGTTAACTCCTGCTCATGCTAAGGCCTGATGTATGCTGGGAGCAGCGCCATTAGGTCAAACAGAGAGCACCAGGTAGGCCAGACAGGCGGCCAGGAAGAGCAAAAGGGCCATAAAGCAGCCACAATGGCCTGCAAATTGCTGTCTCCAGCAGCCTCTCTCTTTTGTCTGGCAGTTTCCTCAGAATCCACAAACTTATGGAAATGGTACAGATGAAACCTCCAAGCTGGAGGATATAAAGCATCAGCTTACCCAAAAAGCTTTTGAAGCAGATCCAGCAGCAGCTGGACTGCGTCCTTCCTGATGTGATACAGGGGTCGCCCACACCACGACGGCAGAGGAAGGATGAGCACTCCACCAGTGGCTAGGTGACCAATCCTTTTCTTTTGCTCACGGGTGCATGACAGTAACAGTTACAGGTTTTAAGCTATGAAATCTTACGACCTGAATGGTGAATAAGTGAATTAATGTGTTGACTGGTTTGGGCAAAAGGGGACTGAGCCCCTGTCTGTCATGTTTGTTTACTGTATTTCTTAATGAGCTCATGAAGTAAAGCTTACACCATAGAGTACGTTACATCACAGAGCTTGAGAGATTCGAATGGACTGCAATAGCAAACCTTTCAAGTTTTGCTTCCTGGCCTATACGTACTGCTACAACCATTCTGATGGCAGAGTCTGTGAGCACATCATGAGAGAAAGGGTAAAAGAAGATATTGTATTAATATCCACTCTGTTGCAACTATATGGTCAAGTGAGACAAATTAAGATAAAACTGACAAACAAAATGATGATCATAAAATAATTTAGGTTGGAAAAGACCTTTAAGATCACTGGGTTCAACCGTAAACTTAATACTGCCACGTCCACCACTAAACCATGTCCCTTAGCATCATGTCTATATGTCCTTTACATACCTCCAAGGATGATGATTCCACCACTTCACTGGGCAGCCTGTTCCAATGCTTCACAACCATTTCAGTGGAGAAATTTTTCGCAATACACAATCTAAACCTCCCCTGGTGCAACTTGAGGCCATCTTCTCTCATCCTATCAGTTGTTACTTGGGAGAAAAGACTGACCCCCACTTCACTACAACCTCCTTTCAGGTGGTTGTGGAGAACAATAAGGTCTCCTCTCGGCCTCCTTTTCTCCAGGCTAAACAACCCCAGTTCCCTCAGCTGCTTCTCGTAACTCTTGTGCTCCAGACCCCTCACCAGCTTTGTTGCCCTTCTCTGGACACACGCCAGCACCTCAATGTCCTTCTTGTAGTGAGGGGCCCAAAACTGAACACAGGATTCAAGGTACGGCCTCACCAGTGCTGAGTACAGGGGAAGGATCACTTCCCTGGTCCTGCTGGCCACACTATTCCTGATACACCCCAGGATGCCATTGGCCTCCTTGGCCACCTGGGCAAGTGCTGGCTCATGTTCAGCTGCTGTCAAACAACAACAACTCCAGGTCCCTCTCTGCCTGGCAGATGTCCAGTTGCTCTTCCCCATGTCTGTAGCACTGCATGGGGCTGTTGTGACCCAAGTGCAGGACCCGGCCCTTGGCCTTGTTGAAGCTCATCCATTGGCCTCAGCCCATGGATTCAGCCCATCCAGGTCCCTCTGCAGAGCCTTCCTACCCTCAGCAGATCAACACTCCCTCCCAACTCAGTGTCATCTGCAAACTTGCTGAGGGAGCACTCGATCCCCTCATCCAGATCAGTGATAAAGATGTTAAACAGGACTGGTCCCAAAACCCAGCCCTGGGGAACACCGCTTGTGACCGGCTGTCAATTGGAGTTAACTGCATTTACCACCACACCTTTGGGCCCAGCCATCCAGCCAGTTTTTAACCAAGTGAAGAGCAGACCGATCCAAGACATCACCAGCCAGTTTCTCCAGAAGAATGCTGGAAAATGGTGTCAAAGGCTTTACTAAAGTCTGGGTAAACAAAACCCACAACCTTTCTCTCATCCACCAAGTGGGTCACCTTGTCACAGAAGGAGATCAGGTGAGTCAAGCAGGCTGCCTTTCATAAACCCAGAGTTTGGTTTATTAATTTGATTTATTAGCTCATAGTAACAGGATGCTGAAGGCTGTAAGAGCTTAGGCAGTGAAGGCACAAATCCTTGGCCTGAAGAGTTCACACTGAAAATCACCAGTCAGGGCACTGGAGGGTTCTACAAGACCAAGGGGTAAAAAGGTATTTCCTTTTGGCCCCTCCTGCCTTTTTTACTGACATGGGTTGGTATCTCTAAGCCTTGCTTAAATGTTTGAAAGGCCTGCACGTCAACAAGAGCACGACTGCCTCAATAATTCAATCAGTATGGCCTCTAGGCCCTGGAGATGGAAAGAAGTTCACAGAGGCAGCAGAAGCAGCCAGGGAGTCAAATAAGAGGCTTTCCTTTGGTCTTAACTACGAGGGAGCATACCACGTAATATCTGGATCATCGCTGCGCACACTCCACAACAGGCAGCACACAGAGGTAACACTAAGAAGACAGGCACATTAAGTTTAAGAGAACAATACTGAAGTTAGCAAGACCACTTCAGCAGTCAGAGTAAGTAACCAGGTGAGGACAGGAAGCCACATCTGAGCGTCTGAACTAAGAAAACCCCACGGAGCTTCAAGTGCCCGTGACGCAGTCTTTTCCAATCGAGTGTAAATAGGACATGTCACCTCACCCAACACCCCAGACCACAATGTTTTGAATGTACCAAAGGAGGAAACCACACTGCAAAGAGGAAGCGACAAATTCAGTTTTAAAAAGCTTGCAGGTTTGAACTAACTTCATCATAACCAGAAACAGCTATTAAATCCTGAAGCAATAACACATCATTAGCAATTAAACTGCTGAAACTGGGCAGCAAGCTCTCAGAAATCTTCAATGGCACCATTCAGCGCAGGGATTGCTCACCACTACGTGCAAGGCTACCACTGGCAGGCAATTGTTTATCGGAGAGATTAGAACATCACACGGCACTACCACAGGTACCTGTGGAAAATGCAAGAAAAACACCACAACATTTCATATGGAACTAAGAAGTAGGGCTGATTGGTAAGCAGTTTTAATTTTGCTCTATTCTTCACCGGTTCAGCAAACTTGCAAAACAACGTTTTTTGGGTGAGAGGCTGCAATAATGGTGAGAGATAAAAAAAGAAACAAGTAGACAATAACCCAGATGTTATTTTGTGTAGCACGTCTCTAGTTCTGATCAAGAACCTCAGCCTCATCTTCTCTCGTCTTTGAGATTTTCATTTTATCAGCACAAACATCTCCACAGAACGCGTTACTTCTGATAAAAAGTTATTTTTTCACTAAAACCAATGTTGTGACAGAAGTTTTGAGCACAATCAAAATAAGAAATACTTTATCACGTTCAAACCCACTGAAAATCCACTGTTTTACAGACAGAGGAAGTTATATTTATTTAATTGTTTGAAATACCTCTGATTCAATACTGCACTACACCAAACCGCAGGTGAATTTATACCACCTTAAATACTGACGCAAGTGAACAACCAAATCCTGAGCCGAAGCTATAATAAACTCAAAATTGCCCTAAAAGGCACGGGCTGAGCTGCCTTATTATGTGCTATTTGACTTGCTCACAATTACTATTCAGCCTGCTGGACACAAAATTCCTTGTTATAACAAGCGAGGAAAGCAAGGTATCTCTTCCTAAGGGAAACCCACAGCTCATTAAAATAGGTTTTCCGAGTCCTTTACACAGTCAGAATGGCATGAAGGTGATACAGCCTCCTCTTACCAACAGTATCTTCCCACCCAGACAAAAGACATTTCCTTTTAACAGAAGGCAGGTTCACCTCAGGATGTACCTACTCCATGTGTGGTCAATACTAGAAAGAGTAGCCTGTGCTGAACCCTGCGTGACTCACCTGCTGCTGGAAGCCCCTGGTCCAACAGCTCGTTTCACAGCGGTGACTAAGCAGCCGATGCACCCTGAGCAAAAGGAGAACTGGGGAGCTGCTGACCACAGGCCAGGACAATGAACTCTGGGGACACAGAGCACTTGACACACTGATCTCACGCTGTTTGGAGTTACCTCATGCTAACCTGGAGAAAAATAATGGACCAATCCTTGCTAGTTTGTGTATTCTGGTTGACCAGTCAACAGAACAAACTAGAGACTCCAAGGATCATGAGGTTTTTGGCATTTAACCTGAATCCACTGCAAACTTTTCCTCTTGAAATTCAGATTCAGTCACTAACAGACACTATATTAGGTTGAAAACATTAGAGTTTATCCTAAACTTTACTTTCATCATTCATTCCTACTGAATGAAATTCCTACTAAGAGAAGAAGGTTTCCAGACTTCTAAAGCTTCAAAAATTTGCAGGCTCATCTTCTTAGTCACTCTTTCAGTGGGTAGCAATTTATCAACATTAACTCTCAAACATGACAGCCACTGCTTCAACTCTTAAGATAGAATATCAACATTATTAAAGTTCAAAACAGGGAATAGCAAGAAAAAAGGGAGTTGAATGGGACTTATGAATGAGCATCCAGCAGCCAATGCCCGAGGATGACTGGACTCAGGAAACTGGTACTCAGGGTGCATGCTCACAGCAGCTGAGATGTGACTATAGGCCTAGGGTAGCCAGAATGTCCTATTTCATAGCACAAACAACAGTAAATGAAAGACAAGGCAGTTCAGGCTTCGAGCACAAATGGGCTTGTCAAATCCTACCAGCTAGGATTTGAGCTGGTATCCTGCTGAAATCCACCCTGTCGTTTCCTGTGGCCAAGCATTACCTGCGCTCAGTAACTGCGAGTTACCACAGTCGGGCAATGAGCATTACAGCCCTTCCTGCCGATCTCGGGAAGTGGTCTGTGTTGACTGCCTTACATAGAACACATAACAAAAAACGTTTCACATGTCTGTTTAAGAAGTGAGTCTACATTAACTAACAATTTGGCACAACAGTGTCAGCTGGCCAAAAAAGTTGGTGTTGATCCCTCTAGAGCTACCTTGTATGCACATCACTGCTGCGGTCCAGACTCACCCGCGCTGGTTCCCTGGTGAGAACGTCCTTGCTCTGGTTGCGGCTTGAGGACCAGACCCTTCTGCCTCCCTGATGGTTTTGAGCACACCGCGCTAGCATGGAGGGTTTAACTTCCTACAGAAGGTCTCTATCTGGTGCACACCAAAACCACTCCACATAATGAACAAACATGCAGCAAGCAAAGATCATTAAGGACTCTCTTCAAAACCACACTACTGATCTCAATGAAAACATCACTGCAGATGCAGGCTAAGAGGTATTTGAAGCACAGAATAAATCTTACTGGGGAGAATAGGTAATTATGGGAATTTATGTACCTCTACTCTCAATGTATTTGAAAAAGCAGCACTCGACTCCTGTACAGTATCTATTCCCAGCGTATCCTAGAGCCAAAAGCTTCAACCACTTAAAATACAATTATGATTTCAGATTAGTTATCAATAATTTTAATTAAGAACCATCCTGCATCATTTACAGTTCTTCCTTAGACCCAAACGACAAAATCCAGCCCACTGGTTTGCTAAGCAAAACCAACAAACAATGAAATTCAATAACAAGTTGAAAATCTACTATATTTTAAAAAAGGAATTAAAATTAAAACATAAGCAAGGGAAGCAAAAAAAAAAACCCCAGCATTAAATCAGATATTTTAAGAACTCAAGAATTTATTTATTTTGTGTGTAAGACATCAAGATTTTTTTTCCCCTTCCTTCAAAACTACAGGGACATAGCTGTTGAAGCCTGAAATTGTAGTTCCATACCCTTTTGCTTTTAAATTAAACAAATGATCTCAGTTTTTGGAGCGGTTTTTGACTCCAGGGAAACTATGCCATTAAGAGAGTGCCAGAAACGTATTTAATTGATGCGTGTCCCAAGAAAAGCTCAAAGGAGTGCAGACATACCACATATAGATTTCAAGGAAATTACTGAAAGGCCAAAGAGCTTCAACAGAACGTGATACGTGAAACACAGCATATGAAAGACCCAGTATCAAAAGGGTAAATTCAGTTCGGGAGATATTAATCTGACTACCTAAGAGGTAATATGAATTGGATATGCTCCTTTGTGCACCATATCCAACCTGCACAGATGGAGGAGACTTTATGCTCCATTTTCTGGCATGTAATTAGTTTTTAAGGGATGATCAAGTTACAGATAGAAAGTTTCAAACTATTTTTTCATCTGGGAGTGCTGTGTACAGTAACTGCCTATAACATGAGGTTTTTCTGACTTTATTTCCTCGTGTGGATTACAAGCTCCACAACTTGACTTTGCCATTCTCCTTCTCAGCTGAATGCTCTCTATGTACCTGCCTGGCAGAAAACCAGTTGGGCAACATCCCTTAACAAAGCGCTCCACGTGGAGCTCTGAAACAAGACTCGCACACACTGAATTCAGGCTCATGTTATACAACACAGTTTTTTGGCCAAATGATAAGCAACTGTCTTGTTTTTCTGCACCATCTCCTCCTCTCTCCTTCCTACCCTCACTGTCATTTTCCAGGATCTACTGACAAAAAAATAAGTAAAAATCAATTCTCTGTTTCAGGCTCCTGCCCTTGCTGGATTCACGCAGTGACACCATCGTGGAGCTTTCAGCACTGAATCATGAAGTCACTGGTCTTGGAGAACTGCGTCAGTCAGCTATTCGAGTGCTAGTACTTTACATTAGGGTAATAACTGGTTTCAAAACAAATCTGACATCTATTTTTGTTGTTGTTTATAAATTCCGTTCAAGATTGCGGCAGAAAAAAAGCTCAAAAATCAGATGTCTAATTGGGACATCTGTAACTTGGCATGTTATAATAGAAAGGCTGTCTGCATGGCTTATTGAAGCCCTCAGGCTTTGCAGACCACAGCAGCAATTGCATGAGGCCACTTTGTGTTTATCTCTCCATCAGCATGCCATATCTGTAAGACTGTGCTCATATCTATGGTTATATGAATAACAGAATTAGTTTTACCAAATACAGGGGAAGACTTAGCCCACCTCCACTAGCACTACCCTATGTAGCTTTTAATTACTGTGAATAAAACTTTTAATTACTCTGAATGTAACTTTTAATTATTTCAGCAGAGAGAGACTGTCATCAATCCCTGCAAGAAGGCGAGGAGCACTCAGGGAGAACTACTTTGGGAAGGGTGGCCTGGGAGACGCAGCAAGAGGGAGAGGCGATGGGGCAGCGGTCGCAGCTGGTTCACATCCAGCAGTTGTGGCCGAGTTGGCCGCACCACGAGGGAGCCAGGGCTCGCTGCCAGCCAACTGACGGGGAAGAAAGGCAAAGGGGTGAGTCCATGAAGCAAGGCTGCGGCAGCGTGGGAGGACTCTGACCTTTTGATCTCCAAGATGTTCCTGATGCACCAAAGTGACATGTCGGCTCTAATAGGCTGCACTCTCCAACTGGTGGCAGGGGCCTACAAATTACTGTGGGATCTGAAGGCATTTGTTGTGATGATCCTGGCCTGGACAGGGCATATCAGCGCTTCCCCAGCAGGACTATCTGACAGTCCATCCCAACGATTCCCAAACCGGGGGTCGTAACCTCCAGCAGGGTCAGAGCCGCACAGAGTGGGGTCACAGGCCTGACAGAGATGCGATTGTTTATGTTAGTATTTAGGGTCGCAAGCTCGGCTGGGGTGAGCTCACCACCAGAAACAGCGGCACAAACAGAAACACTTGGGAACAGCTGGTCTAACAGACTTCACGCTCAGAAACAACTTCTTGAGATTCAGCTAAAATGTGCACAAACTACTCCCTTATGTATCCATGTGCCAGCCTGAAGCAACAGCTCCCCTGCCAGGTATCAAACTGGCTTAAATTACTACCAAGGAATCATGGCTGCTCTCATGGTAGCACCGTCTGCTTTGGGGTTTGCTTTTCCTGACAAATTTCCCATTTTTAACAGTGGAGGTATGAACATGTGAGCCACAGCCTTTTCTACCCTTCCTTAGAAGAAAGCTGTACCCAGTCAAGCACCAGCTTGGGCCAGAATCTTCTGCAGACTGCAGCCTGCCTGGAAGACTTGCAGTAACAGAAGGGCATCTTAGGAGAGTAGAAATTAGTGTAAACAAAGCCTGCCTCTGGTTAAGCTTCAGGCACTTCCTCTTTCGACCATTTCTTCACCCATCTTTCACTGTGACCACTTGGGTTGCTTTCCTCTGAATGCTCCTTTATTTTCATTTTTCAGTACAACTGGTATTAGGAGAAGACAAGCAGAATCCAGTTTAGATGAATTTTGCCCACGTGGAGCATGCAAAATCTGCTCATACTCAAACTGACTATTTCCATTAATTCAAGAGAGAGCACACCAACCATATACTGTGTTTTTATTAACAAGTTATGTTTGGGTTTAATGCAATGTTTTAGGAGCAGACCATCACTGGGAAGAAGCTCACTCACACGCCAGAGCACCCAGCCTCAACCCCCAAAAAAGGCTAGTAGGTTATAAAACTTCCATCATTTAAGATGATAAATCATTATTGCAATAATAAAGCAGGAAATACACACAAATTAAGCTGAAACACCAATGTGCTCTTTTTACGATTAAGAGGAATCATCAATCTTAGAGGCTGCCCGAGACTAACAAGAAGCCACTTTTTCAAACATCCTGCAGTAAACCCAGAGGAAACGCAGCTGGAACTGTAACCAGAACACAGGCATCGGATGCTGAAATCCTCCTCTGTCCCCTCGTCCTCGCCTTCCCTTTTGGCAAAACACCTGCACCGAGGGGCACTGCAAACTGGCTCGAGTTCTGGAGGTGAGCCATGTGCTTCATGTAATGCCACAAGCCAAATGTAATGGCCACAGTGATGTTTTCTCATGTACTGAAACCCTTCTGATCCCTCCCGGTCCTACCACGAGAGAGATTCACTGCTGGTACTATAAAACTTCACAAGAAATGGGACGGAATGCTCTTGAATGATGAAGATACAAGTAATATTTTTTTCCGCAGCCTTTGTTTCCACAGATTTAAGGATAACCTGCAGTAAGTTAAGACAGAATTCAATCGGTCATTGTGCATGGGGACAAATGGTGTTTAGCTCTTTCCTACCACTGAATTAATTTTTTACCATGTAATTTGAAAGATAAGTTAGTTGGGAGCAGTTCCACCAACACTGGGGTACAATGTAGGGCTGCAGAAGGAATTTAAAGCCAAACCACGTCTCGTGTTTCTTATTTAAACCACTGATTTGCAGAACCACAGTAAAAATGCAGGTTTATCTTTTATGTTCTGCACAGGATGGGAATAAAGTTCAAGTGAGGAGGAGAAGGAATTAGTACCATTAAATAACCAGCTCTTCTAATGCTACTGCTACGGTATAAAGAAAAGTCTAAATCCCAGTGTATGAGATAACATAGTGTCTATGTTCACCCACACTGAAACATGAGTTAATCTTATTTTTAAGCATTTTTAGGGCATAAGGAAATGACCAATTGCAATCTTGATACGATGCTTTACAGCTATGTGCCATCAACTGAAACTCAGCTACTGACCCGTGCACGCTCTCAGCTTACTGCAGTTAAAGGAAAACAGGAATAAACCAGCGTGGGTAGCGGGATTCATGCAAAACCACCTTGTTCTGCTTTGGAAGGTGCAGCACGCACTCTGTCACACTTTGTCTCATCTGAGGTAAGTTACTCAGCGGCCGAGAGGTGGTAACTCCAAACCACTCAGCTGTGACTGTTATCATGCCTCTGATTATACAGATGAGTGAGTCCCAGCAAAGGTACCTGAAGGGTTCTGGCATTACAAACTGTTGATTAATGGTTGTAAGTCATAGCACGTCTTCAGAAAGACACCACAACAAAGCAGTAAAACTCTGTATTCTATCATTGCGGCAATTAGGAAATGAGGAATAGAGATTCTCTCAAAGTGATACAGTGAGGCCGCTGAATGCTGCTGCTGACAGTTCTCAACCCTTTCGCAGTCTAGATCAAGTGATTATGCACACGTCATTCAGCTTGAAACCTCCATAGACATGTACAGTCACTGTAACAGTTGTACTGAGAGATTTATCTTTTGATTAAAAAGCCGTTAAAATTTGGCTGGATGTTATTATGCAACTACTTCCCACTTGCTGAAATATAGCATCAAAATTAGTACAGGCTGACACGACCACTGCTACCATGAAATCTAACTGCTCCACACACCACCACAACCCTGCATTGTGCAGAAACAATCACAGCATCATTTCCCCTAATGCTCAATATCATTTCTTCCAGGCCCTCCAAGGACGGTGCATTTCCTTCAGGTGTTCTCAACAGCCAAAAGGGCTTTTTCCTTCCCCTGAAGCACTGGGGTGCAAACTCCACTCCTGCCTGGAGCACAGAGACATGGACACAGTGCAGGCACGAGAACAAAATCCTATTCTGAGGGGGCTCCTTTTTCCCTCGTAAGTGTATTAATGAGTTTACCAAGGTCCCTCCTTTTTTTGGTGCCCATTGCTTACCCAGCCTGAAATGGATGTGCTATGTAGTATCCCGACTTGTAGCGGGTTAAGGAAGACAAGATCCTTTCTCACCTTTCAGTGTACATGGACCTAACAATTTCTTTGTGAAGGGTCGGAAGTTGGAGAAGTTACTCAAGGTCGGAACAGACTGAAGGAACAAAAGGCCTCCCCCAGCACTGCTGGCTGCTGAAGGAGATCGCAGGGCCTATGCTGGGAGGGCAGCTGGCCTTGGGCCTGAGCAGCAACCAACCCAGCAAGTGAGAAGCGGCAACTTATATCAAAGTGAAGCCAGGCAAATCTCACTACACTTCCCTGTGTCATTGTGACTGTGGAGAGCAAAAGGTACATTGTAGCACCTCACTATCTCAATGAGCCATAAAACAAGAACTCTATCACCTTTTCGGTGATGTGGATTAGTTTGCAGGGATCACACCTGCACACCAGTCTCAGTTGGGAAATCTACTCTTCAGTATGCATAGATACGGACTAACCACTGGAATTCACCTTACAAATAGTCTGGCGATACCACTGCTGTTATCTGTAGTCATTGCCTTCTTCTCATCTAAAATTCAGTGACCTGCACGGGGTCTACGTAAGGGGTCACAGTCAAAAGGTCTTTCTTACACCACACCATGTGGCTCTTGAGCTTCATAAACGGGCCCAGTAATCTCCACACAGATTATTCCATAATAGTAACAGAAAATGGGTTTAGTAGCTATTTCCAAATATTTGGGTCTCAAAGTCAGAGTGGACTCATATTAAAAAGACAGGATATCAATTTATGAATTGTCCTATTTAAAAGACTATTATAATTAACTAACACCACCATTTCAATGATCCAAGACAAACTATCCCCTCTTCCAAGCAAAACTCTGTAAACCACCCTGCAACAGGTTTACAGCGCATTCAGCTAAAACACTAAAGGCCTAAAACATGCCGAACTGCTATGACACTTTCTAAGCTACTGAAATTCGTATCACGCTGGAGCACTTCACTAGGACACACATTATTCTGCATTAGCTTTAAAACTACAAGGAGGGAGCGTTTTCAGACCTCGTTTAACAGCTGCTTCATTCACAAGTTCACAGCTCCTGCAGAACAGGAATGTTTGTGTTCTTACAGAATATTCTGTTTTATTTTCATTAAGTCACCTGCAGGTCCAACCTTAAGCATGAACGCCTACACAAATCAACAAATAACAAACCAAACCCAGCCAACCAACCTCCTCTGATCTCTGGGGGCCCCCTCAGTTCTCTTGGTAATTTTTTCAGTGTTTTCTCTCCATTCGGCACCAGGACTAAAAAACGGGATGTGAAGGGACAGAACTGGTCCTACTCTGGGGTGAACAGCAGGCCGACTCATTATTTTCCCTATAGGAATATCTTGAAATGTTAAGAAAAAAGAAGTTGCAAAATAAAAATATAACCCCCTATTAAAATAAAATGGTAAACTGAGGCTTGAAGAATAAAATTATCTAAGCACAAACGATTTTAAAGGGCAGAGCAAAGCAGAGAAGCCAAAGATTCCAGCTTCAAATCTTCTGCCCCTGAACTGAAGTAGGAAAATCCTGCGGGTGGGAGGTGTGGTGGTAGCTCAGTTTTCTCCAGTCTCCACAACACCAAAGCCTATTTCTGCTCAACAGCTTAAAAGAATTCAAGATCGCAGCAACAAAGAAGAAAAGGTCAGACTACACTCACTGGTCACACCGTGCACTAAAAATACACAGTGCTACGACAAACCGCTCGATGAACGCAAACGGCAGGAGACTTGAACGCCGGCCTCCCCAGAGCGAGCGCAAGTTTAGAGACTATTTTAAACACAAAATAATTCTGACTTCTCCAACAAATATGAGAAAGCGCTAGCTGAGACTGAAGAAGCCGAGGCAGCGTTCCTTCTCTAGCCTGACGCTTTGTGCACGCTGGGAGGGGCGTTTGGCTTTCAGAGGAAGGTGGAGCGTGCAGCTGGCAGACATCAGCAGGAGAGGTGCTGGTGGACAGAAGGGATCTCAGGCGGGTCACACTGTCCTGTCTCTGCACAGCACACCAATGAAACACCACGTTCACTGTCCAGCCCGCACTCAAACACACAGGCTCAGAATTAATTTCTGATGACCCTCTACATTAGGTAAAACCCAGTCACGTGAATTTTGCAAAAATAACAAAAATAGTGCAGTCACAGCTACATTGTGTGAAAACATCCATTAGCAGCCATACAAAATACTTTGCTGTAGACGTTTGCACTCCATTTCTATTATTCACTTAGCCTAATGCAGCTTAAATTTATTTTTTTAATTATTCAAGAAATTATTTTAATTGGGGTAAGAGCTACTTTTTACATCTTTAAGTAATAAACCATTCATTCTTCATGCCACATCTTCAAGCCTCATAACAGTCCTGGGCTCGCCCAGCCATCTCTGCAATCTACAAAAACTTTAAGACTTCTCAGAGTTGTCTTTGACTGGCAGAGCTGAACAGAGGCTCTTCCACAGAGTAAGGATGAAGGCAGAACAGCAGTATTTGCACCATTTTCCAGTCTATCCTCTCCGATGACAGGGCTTACAAGATGGGGATGTAAGAATGGTGCAGCTACAAGTGAAAACTGAGTTTGGTTCCCGGGACAGAAGTGACAGCCTCACGTGCCCGAGGATTCTAGAGCTGCGGGGAAAAAAAGGCAGCATTGCTTTTATAAAGCCTTTAATGTGCTCATAAAAATGCAACATATTTTTAGGACACACGTTTTCATGCACTAGATTACAAATTTGCAGAAGACAAGCTTCAAGCCTGAAACAGCTTGACAATGTCCTTTGAGCTTGTTCATCAGATTAGCTCTGTCACACATCAGATGAACAGCTTCCTTGGTTTCTTGCCTAATCTAACACATAACCCAAGCAATTCCCTTCTAAAGCACAACAGAAGCAAAACCAGAAGCCACTGTAACATTCCACTTCTTTCCAACAGCACATTCAGTTTGAAAGTTTCATTTCTGTCTCCCTCTAAGAAAGATTACCCTTTTAGCAAACCATTTACAGTGATGGGACTCTGGTTTCAGATGGGCTTAAAACAACACACTAGACATATACAAACCAAGGGGTCTGACTTGCTTACAGGACTAATAATGTGTTATAGGTCCTTTCACATCTAGGTCACTGGTTCAAACTCAGCTTTAGTTGGTGATGAGTGAAAAGGAAGAGAGAGGTAAGAAGTCAGTCACGAATCTGGCCTCTATTCCTGCCTCTGCAACACATCCACTTTGTGCACTTGGGCCACTCACCTAACTGCTCTCGCAAATGCTACAGTTGAAAAACAGCAGGAAGCGTTACCAATATCACACAAATCCTAGAAGACTAATTCACTAAGGACTCTTAAGGTATCCAAGTCTGCCAGAAGATTAAAGTGTTGCTACTTTCAGGCTGTTCAAAAGCTGACATGAAATAAATTAGGGGAGAACTTTTCTCAGGACAGGTCAGTATGTTGATGCTAAAAAAGAAAGAAACCATAGGCTACACTTGTACCTTTTGATAACAAGAAAAACGTGGAAATCAAATGCTGAATGGCCCTGAAATCCCCCTTTTTCTCATAAGTAGACAGCATGGGTTAAAACTGAAGCATACTGGAGATCCAGAAGCACCCGTATTATGGCTAAGACGAGAAGAAAACCACACAGTGTGGAGACTCACTGTGCTCTCCCATTGTGCAGCACAGCACGTAAATGCTGAATCAATGTCAGTTGACAGAAAGGGGAAGAAAGGGAGAGAAGGAAAGAAGTTTATCACCTCTGCATCCCTTGATAAAACTGGAATTACCGAAGGAGCCTGAACCGCTGCTGTCTGTGCTGTTCTTGTGCTGAGGCTAAACCAAAGTTTCCATTTCCAACAAGGGTCATGTTGGCACATTTGACCACTTCAGACCCTTAATTGAAAACAAGAAATGAGAGAAACAAAGGAAAACACCACACATACAGAGCACCAACACGTTTCAACTCATTCTTGGTTTAAAATATGAAAAGTAATGGCAGCAGATTGTTTAGACAAAACATGATAGCTTCATTTATAAGCCGTAACTGCTACAAAAAGCATCACACGATCTCTTACACATTCCTGACATCAGAACACTACTGAACTGCAGCTCATACACAGCACTGAGAATCTTCCACATTTGCAGGACAATTTAGAAAGACTACAACTATTCCATGCTTTTCCCAAAGACTCTTAAAATACTTTAACCACAAGAACAAAGTATGTTTTACTGAGAACACATTCTGTTATTGCTTCACTTCAGAGCCAGCTATGCCTTTCTTTTCAGAGAAAGCACACACAGAGCAATTCCAGAGGACAAAGAAAAGTACAAGAACCACAATCAAGAGCATTTAACGAGACAACGTGCAACAACTTCATGCCAAGGAGGCAATCATAAAGATGAAAAATGATGCCTTCCTCTTCCAAATCTAGCCACCAAATTTCAACTCTTTCTGACAGAGGCAGGGAGCGGTACTCAAGCAATGAACTTCAGAGATACTTTGGCAATGGAGGGAGCCAACAAAAGCCGCAAGCGCAATTCCAAAAAGATTTAATGAGCCACACTTTGCCCAATATCCTATTGACAAAATTATGAAGTAAACGCGTTCATCAGTGCTAAGGCATCACACTTAAGTTATTTGCCGCTCTTTGACATGGTTTAATCCATCTTCAACCTCTTTCTCTTGTTCATCAAAGTAAGTTGCAGGAATAACGTCAGCTTCAACCACTGCTTAGCTGGTTTTACCACCAAGCTGTTCTTGTGTTAAGTCAGACAAGCTCGAGAGGGCTGCTGTGATCAAACAGAATAAAGGTAAGGTAACCAGAACCTACAGAAAGTGCAACAAGAGAGAAAGAGGGGAAACACCCATATGATGGAAAGCAGGAAGTCTACATGCAGTTATCATGCCTTTGCAGGAATGATGGACATTGCTTCACATCATGTATTTGGGTCTATGCATGAACTGAACTCTAAATAGCAAACTCCTCAGCATCTGTCCCTGACTGAGGGCACCCAGACTGCTCTGTGCAAGTAGCGAAAGCGGAAGTTATTATATTGCTTTGTAAGCCTTGATTCAGAATTATCTTTTCTTCTTAGCACAGTAAGTCCTCCCTATTACTCCAAAAATGTGTGCTTGTCTCTAATTCTGTGCAGAAAAAAGAAACATGAAGACGTAGAGTAGCACATGGCATCACACAAAACCTCACAGTGCATTCACACAGTATTGAGAGCTGCAGTTTGAGGCACCGTACCTGAAAATCAGACCAGCACAATGCAAGGGACAGGACTGATCATTGGCTCTTCTTCCTCTGTGACTCACCATGTCTCTTTGGAATCACTGATATCATTAGATAAGATCAAATTTGTAGTCTAGCTTGTGTATCAACTCTAACAGCAACTTCATAAGAAGAAGAAAAATAATACTCTAAAGGCACGTGAATGGAAGTATAATGCCGAGGACCATGTTACAGAACTGAACATGGCTTGAAAATTCATTCCCAGCCCTTAGAAAGTGTCAGATCCTTTATACTGATACACTTTAAAAAATATATAAATGGATTTTCAACAAAACTGAAAAGATTGTTTTGTTCCCTGACTGTTTTATGTTAGGCTTGATAAACCCAACTCTCTCAGACCCCTGTACATCAACAGACGACTGCAAGTCAGAGCGCGGATTTGTGTCAGTGCAGAGTTTCAGTTGACAGAAGGGATCTCTTACCTTCAGACAGGGACAAGTCATCAGCTGGAGACACCAGGTCTACCTGGATTGCAGGGCCATTGCTCAGCGAGGTGGTAACCTGATTCGTCAAGATAACCTGCAAACAGACAGGGAGAGGGGGAAGGGGCAATCAGTGCATTTTCATAGCTACTGAGAGGCAGGGAGCAGCCCGGGGGAGGACTGGCACAGCACCCAGCAACCCTCTGCTCTGACCTCCAGCAAACTGGGCACTCAGAATTCTGAGCTACCTGCAAGGAGCTGAAAGAGATCACTGTAAGAAGTGCAGGAAAAGTTGTGCTGTTAAAAAGATGAAATGCTCAAAACCAGTATGTTCATACATAGGCCACTAAAATGAAACTGCTGTTCTGAAGAGCTTCATTCTTCAACGAACAATTTGATGCTCCTTGCAAAAAGCATCATTTTCTTCATAGGCAAATAGAAAATCTATTTTCCTTGTAACTTCCACACAACTTACACACTTCCTCCCTTTTGCAGAAACACAGTGCCATAGAGAAACACACTGTAGGGATACATCCCCACTGATCAGAAGCACAAGAGTACTAAATCTCACAGGGCTATCTCCACACGAGCATTTTTCAGTGTTTTTCAGGATCCCAAGATCCTGGTTAACAGACTGCAGTACCTGCACACAGTGCTCTCCTCTGACAGCATAGTCTTGCTTGCAAGAGAGAACAGTTTCTTGCACCTTTGAGCATGGACTTTAATAACAGAAAGCATCAGGGCAATCACTGCAGTTTTCACTTCATTTTCACTGTGTCACCAAACCCACAGCCTCACTTGTCTATTGATGCTCTTCTGGAAACCAGGCATAAGACACGGCACAAGCTCTTCCTTGACCCAGTACTAGAAACTGCGCTGAATCGGACCACACGAACGAACTCACACACATGCACACGTACTGGTGGGGCATGAAGTTTTCATTGGCACACTTTTGCAATGATCACATTATCCACAAGTGTCAAATGCGCTGTAAGCAATGCAGTCATCCCAGACCTGTGCCAAGATAATCTTTGCACTGTGCCATCACCTATTTTATTATTTATACGCCACATTTTTAAAGAAAAGCTACCGAGCTTAAGGATCTTTTTAAATGAAAGAAAGACCTAAGCACGCCATATTTCATATTGCTCTCCTTCAAAGGAAACTAACTTTAAAGGCTTCAAAAATCAAAAGAAATATGAACACCACGAATAACACAACTGCATTATTTGTACTGTTCGGCTTTTTTGGCCTCCTCTTTAACCAAGAGGTCCACAGCACTGTTTGCTGTAGGACTGGAAATCTTCTTCACTCCTTATGCTTAACTCAAGCTATGCCTCTGAACTTGGATTTCAATTTCTGATAGGTCCTTCAATAACTATTCAATACTAACAATAGCCTAAGCACCCTGTTATACTGTTTAAAAAACAGAGTCCTACCCAAGTAAATGTTCCTCACTGGCTTGCTCTGAGGATGAGAATTAAGTGCATTCTTGGTTCCATTACTTCACTGATAGTCAAACATTTGCTTAAATACATGTTTAAATACTATCTTGAATAAGCACACTTCCTCTGAGACAAAGCCATACGCATGTACAGAACGCTTATTTTGGAATTAACTTAAAATGATTCTTCATTTCTGCAAGCCTGCAGAGCCAGCACAGAGATTCGGTTCTCCCGTCAGCACAAGCCAAGAGGCTGTTAGCTACGTACTAAATTTGACATCAAACTCCCCGTCACATTTCTGCAGCTTCGCTTACTGCAAAATTCTTTCATCGGGTACAGGTTCTCCTATTATCAGCCAACCAATACTCATCTGTGCACAGTTTGAACCTCACTCTGCAGGTGTGCAGAGCCCTCCAGCTCTCACTGGCTCAGACAAGCTACTGGTTGCTAACAAAAGGAAAAAAGCTGGCGCTTGCCTCCAATTCAGAAGAAAAAAGTTAAGGCACTTAGGTTTAGAGAACTCCTAGGAATACACACATCTATCTTCAGAACTTCAATCACATGCCCTTACTGCAAAGCGCTAAGAGTTCTTTCATTTTTCCCAGAGTGAAACTTTGGTCACAAATACTTTGGCAGTGAATAGACCTATTCAAACTAGACCCAATGTTTTCAGCAGGCCTCAATCCTACAGACACTCAACTCAAAGCCCTGGAGGTTGATACCACTCAAGGTCACATCTAAAGAATGTATTCACTTCTCCCCAAAGTCTCCTTCAACAACTCAAAAGACAAGTCGAAAGACAAGCTTACGCCTCATTCTGCTATACTTTGAAATGGCTCAACGTCTTTAGAGAGCTGCAAGTAGGTGTCTGAGGGAACAGCTAAGCCTGAGTGTGATTTGGAGAGAAAATACAGGCAGACAAAGGAGGTATGGAGCGAAACAGCTGTGACTTTCTGATGCACAATCACATTTGTGCACAGACAGAACCAGCTGAGTCTCACACAATGATTCATGTGTCTGTGCACAGAACATGATGCTGGTTCTGATCTTAATGATCCCGTATGTCACAAATCACTGACGTTATGAAGAAGGAGGTTAGAGTATCTCCCTTTGGTCTGCTTGAATGGAACCACCTCTCACTGCTAAACAGGGCCTGGGGTCGCAAGTCCAAGCAGACTTAGTGCCTTGCACTGAATAAGCAACAGCACTCCCTCAACTTTTCACTGGAGATTTGCCATTAAAGTACAGATTAGATTTACCCTGTTTAGCATAGGAGACCCGTCAAGTCCTCAGTCCAAGTAGGTAAGGAAAGGTTGCCTCTGCTGTGGTTCCTTTTGTCAGACGCTGGCCATCAGTGCAGTATCTGTGCAGTACAGTACACACTGGAGGGTGTCCAGAGAAGGGCAACGAAGCTGGTGAAGGGTTTAGAGCACAAACCATATGAGGAACAGCTGAGGGAGCTGGGGTTGTTTAGTCTGCAGAAAAGGAGGCTGAGGGGAACCTTATCACTCTCTACAGCTCCCTGAAAGGAGGCTGCAGTGAGCTGGGTGTCAGTCTCTTCTCCCAGGTAACAAGTGATAGGATGAGAGGAAATTGCCTTAACTTGCACCAACTTGCACCAGGGGAGGTTTGGTTTGGATATTAGGGAATCTTTTTTCAAGAAAAGGGTTGTCAAGCACTGGAACAGGGTGCCTAGTGAAGTGGTGGAGTCACCATCCCCGGAGGTATTCAAAAGATGCATAGTTGTTGTGCTTAGGGACATGGTTTAGCGGTGGACTTGGCAGTGCTAGGCTGATGGCTGGACCTGATGATCTGAAAGGTCTTTTCCAACCTAAACAACTCTATGACTCTATGATCATTACCAGCCATGGCTTCCACTGAAGAGGCTCAATGCCAGTCGTGAGTTTATTACCTTCCAGCAGAACACTCAAGTGTGAGTGTCGCTTCATGATGTTTTAATGTTATCATATTACAATATACAGTATTTTAAAATACACTGTAAATAGCCAGTATTTTAAGAGGAGCTCCTATTTCCATCAGCTACTAATGGACCAAATTGTTTTTGTTACCAGAGGTACTTCCATTACCACAAGGGCACTAAGAGGCACAAAACCAATTGCACCCCTGCACACACAGCTCTGTCCTGACACGCACAGCAAGTAAGGAGGCTGTGTTACTGATTTCTGTTTCTACCTTGTGATGCCTGAAGAGCGCAGGGCTTCTTCAGCCACTGACTGTGCACGAATGGGAAACACCCTCCACCGCTAAAAGGAGAGACAAGAAAATGAAGAGGTCAGCTTAACCGCTCAGTGACTCTGGAAACTTGCCCCATGCAACTCCTGTGGAGTTCAGTGAACCACTGCCTTTAACCTCGCAGCTTATTCACTTTCAGCTGGTTATGACTGTTCTTTAACCAGCGAAAATCTGCAGTCCTCAGCCTTCCAACTCCCACAGAATCACAAACACTGTAGAAACTCACTCAGACTGAGATTTCAAAATAATTTCAGGGAAAAAGTCTGCTACTTAAAACACCACACGATTGACTGACCACACAATTTCCCAATCTCATGAAGATTTTTACTTCTGCATAGCAGCCTTAGGTTGTGAAGTAACTCCTTCTAACCATTAGAGGCATTACAACAGCAAGAAGAACAACTTTCCTTACAGTTAGAAAGCCTGGATAAAAACACAAGGAGACAGTGGGAACACATTTTCAAGTTCCTAATTTTAGACACCTTAAAAAAAGGGCAACTCTTCTGGTTGCTTCCCCAGTTTTTATTGGTGCTGATATCTGGAAAAAAATGGAAACAAGAAATTCTTCAGGAAAGCAGCATTCATGTTCTAAACAGGTCACTGCTACTTCTAAGATTGCTCCAGAAGTCAACACCGCTGTTTATATTCTCTTGAAATCTCTACGTGGTGTTGTGAAAACAGAATCTCCTTCGAACTGATGGGACTGCAGCAGATGCAGGTTTTCCGGAAGCACAACAGAAAAGTAAAAATACTTATTTGAGGTGTCTAAACTCCCAGCACCCCCATTTGCTGGGAAGAGCACAGTTCCTGCCTATGTGAAAAGCCTCTGCAGGTCCTGGGAGAGAGTTGGCCTAGGAACTGGAATATGACTGCTTTCCACAGAAGAATAAGCAAACTGTTTTTTGTTTGGTTATTTATACAGTACAATTTTTCAAGTACTCCTCCAGCCCTTCCTAGGACCACACTGAAACTACTAAATCTGACTTTGTCATCCTTGTAAATCCAGTTAAGTAAATAAGCCATTTTCTGTAAACTTGTGGTCTCAGCCTCCTTGTTAGTTTATTGCAGAATTAAAGGGAGCTCAGCGCAGAACTATCAATCAGTAACCAGCAAAGGTATAAAGTCTTCTGGAAAGTACCAAGAGGCAAAGAAACGCCGCTCTCTCATGAAATGGCTGTTTGTTAAAAGAACGGGGCAGAATTCCCCATTTCATATGCAACACTATTTAGGAAAACTCTTATTAAAGGCTTCCTATTGAGCTGGGAGAACAACCACAAGGACACTTGCAATACTCCCAAACTACTCCAGCCTTATGAGTCCATGTACTTCGTGGTTTTCAGCATGCTCAAGCAATGTCACTAGAGAGCATCAAGTACCAGTTACAGCCAGCAGGGCTGGGATGCTGACTCAGCATGCTGGAGGAGAAGGAAAAGCCTTTTTACTGATCCCCAGTCATTCGTCGTACCAGTCCCTGAGAAGGCACCGCTTCCTGGAGCACAGAGCTTTCAATGGGACATTCAAGCGGTCAGGAAAAGGCTGAAACAACGGTGACCGTTGGTGAGGCACCAGCAAAAGCAAAGTGCACCAAGCAACACCACAAAGCCAGATGGGGCAGGCAGCCATCCTGGAAACAGAAACAGGGAACAGTGAGAAAACTGGGGGGAAGCAGCATCCTTCAAACAGCTGTGGGAACCGCAGCCTTCTCCTGGGGAACCTGCTAGAGCTCCTCAAGACTGCCACCAGCCTGCTCAAGGAATAAACCTAAATTACCACCGTCTGCCACGGTAATAGGGTATTTGTGACTTTCGTCTAAGCTATGCACCGAATTAGCCGTTTCTTCAACTCCTGTTTCTTCAGGGAGATTCTCCTCAGCATCACAGGATGGTTTGGGTTGGAAGGGACCTTAAAGCTCATCCAGTCCAACCCCTGCCATGGGCAGGGACACCTCCACCAGCCCAGGCTGCCCAAAGCCCTGTCCAACCTGGCCTTGAACATCTCCAGGGAGGGGGCATCCACAGCTTCCCTGGGCAACCTGGGCCAGTGTCTCACCACCCTCACAGGGAAGAATTTCTTCCCAATATCCAGACTAAATCTACCCTCTTCCAGTTTAAAACCATTCCCCCTCGTTCTATCACTACCTGCCCTTGTAAAATGTCCCTGCCCAGCTTTCCTGTAGGACCCCTTCAGGAATTGGAAGGCCGCAATAAGGTCTCCCCAGAGCCTTCTCTTCTCCAGGCTGAACAGAATGAAAATAATGTGAAGTACTCTACAGAGCCCAGCAAACTCAAGCAAAAAGACTTATAATAAATGAAATTCCCATGTTCACAGTCAAACATCACTTCTGGTGTTTAATCAAGGCCTAACTAACAAAGGTACTCAAAAGAAATCTAACATGTACTAAAATGGTCCTCGCTAACAAAGCAAGCACGAAGCTCCTTCACTGCAGGCATAAGCAACAGACAAGTGCCCACATCTGACAGCCATCGCTAATCCAAAGCAGTTGGAAGAAAAAGTACCCGATAGAGCCATCGTGTTAATACACGGCAGAGGCACAGACTGTGACAGTGATGCTCACGTTAGAGGGAACTGCATGGGTGTTTCAGACACAAAGTCATAGCAGGTGCCCTGGCTGAAGGCAAAGAGCAGGCCTCTGCCGAGAGCTGTTAGAATTCACATTCTTAACCAATGTCACCAGAATTTGGCATAATTCCCTGAATAACAGCCATATGCACACAAACCACTGGAAACCCATTGAGAAACACTTCCTAATCCTATAAGCAATCTAGCAACAAGTGTTGGCCTTCCCTCAGAGGAATTTCATCTGTACCTATTTTCAGCTGTACCTATTTTTATTACATCCAGGAAAAAAAAGGGGGCAATTAAGCAGTCTAACAGCATGGCAGCAAGAAAGTAATGATTGTCTGGAAGGCTCACAAGCACCTTTAAAAAGATTAGAGCCCTGCTGCTCAGGACTCATTGCTGCTAGCACTGCTAACTTCCAGCTCCTGCCTTGCCATGCTATCTCTCTACCCAAGCTTCCCTTTCCTCCCTCAGAGAGGCAATTCATAGCAGCACAGGTCATTTTATCGTTACTGGATTTCACTGGGTAAAAATAGGAGTTGGAAGACACCTAGGAATCTTTCAGTGACTGGCCACTGTATTTGCATGCAATTTACCCTGCTTTGCATAGGAAAAGTACAAAGTTGTGCAATTCTATTCCATAAAGCCTTCTGGAGAAGTAAAGCGTTATTCACACCTCTGCCAACTGCTTAAAAATAATCACAATGAATTAATAAAACTTCCACCAGAAGAAAAAAAAGAAACAAAACACAACAGACGCACACTGTTCTCAGGGAGCTACACGTCTTCGAGCTGAAATAGCTACCACCCAGCGATAGCCTGAGGTCTTCAGCCTTTCCTCCTCTGCGAGCAAGGAACGCAGCCAACACAAACGTAACCTTCAAAACCGCGCGCAGCAGCCTTGCGAAAGGTTGGTGTGCCTGGAAGGCCTTCACGTCCAGCGGCCTGCGCAGACCTGCTTGCACAGACGTGCTAAGACACCCCCAGAGGGGCTGCCAGCTGCCTTCATAACCTGCCAGCCGCCCAGAGCTCCGGGGGAGCTTCCAGCAGACCTCCCCTCCCCTCCACCCTCCCCTGCAGCCTCTGCGCAACAGCGGCTTTCTGAATTCAGCTCGCTGCTGTGCGTGGGTAGAGGTGCACCACGGCATGAGGCTGGTCTGACACCGGCTGCACCAGCGCGGGGTCCCTTGCAGGACACCACTGCAATCCACGGACAACTTTTACAGCCAAGACCTGCTGCACTCTCACAGCACCAAACCGCACCACTTACAAGAGAGTTTTCTGATTAATGCCAAATTGTCTTGTAAAAAAAATAAATAAAAGAAAATTATGAATTCAGTTTGCTCTTAGATCGCACACTGTTCTCAGCAACAGGGCTTTCGGTTGGTTTAATCTGTTTTTGAAGGGTGGGAAAGAAATTGGGCTGTCTGGGACATCAGCAAAGTAGTAGAGAACTTCAGTTCTGCTCCAGGCTAAGAGAAGAGCTGAGTACATCTCCTGTTCTTTAATAGGATTGCAAGGAAGTCAAAATTTATTCTTACTGTTTTTCCTAATGAAAAACCTAGTTTAGTTTACGGGCACTCATTAGCTTTCATTAGCGGATCAGAAAACAGACTGAAGGCTCCTTCCCTTCACTCGCTGAGTTCAGACCTTCTGCCATGCACCCACCCTGCTTCATGCAGCACTTCAAACTTACCAGACCTACACAAACTCTGTGACACTGAATCTCACCACATTCTGACAGAACAAACGTATTGTTACCCCTGTTGCAGAGACAGATGCTCAGACACTCCGGAAACTCACTGAAGGTACCACAAATCTTTACTACCACTCCTAATCCTGACATCAGGAACGGAGTTGGAAGGGCTCATACTCGCCTGAGCACTCTAAAACACCTCAGGACAATCTAGTATCTACCCAGCAAATTATTTACTTATTCTTTCTATATTTGGCGTTTATTTTATTTAGTTTTCCTACATCTGTCTATGTTTAATTTTTTCCTAAAAACTAAATAGGAATATGAACTGAACTAATGAAATACTCCTAACAAAGCCTATTTAGGGCTCATGGCCTATTTCAAGCTGATAATTGGTGTACCACATTTTTATTGCATTTGGATGTTTTGACAAGCCCATCAGAAAGACTGTTTATAGTAACAGACACACGCAGGTCTGGGGAGGTATAGCATATAAGGCACAACTCGATCTCAATGACTTTCATTCCTCAGATTCCGTCCAATTAATTCCTCCAAGCCTTCAAGGCAGTGGGGGTCACAGGAGACTCGCTGGGCCTTGGATGCAAACTGGAACAGCTCAGTGGGCTGCTGTCATTTACAGCTTTGCTGAACAGTTTTTAAAACACTCTCCCAAACTCCACCTTATCCCACATTGTGAGCCTACGCCAACACTTTTAGAGGGAGGACAGTGTTAGTTCAGACTGCTCCTGGGTGCTCATGGAAGCAGCAGAAAGCAGGTTTGGGATGTGCTAAAAATCTCATCAATGCTTTGCTGTTCAATTCCCCTGCAAACCTTGCCTTCCTTGCCTGCCCTGCAGCACTGGGGCCTTTCTGTTTACTTTTTAGGCAGGCAAGAGAGGACTACAGGAATATTTGCTCCCCCTTGTTCATTACAGGCAGGTAACTACTAACATCACCACCACAAGACGGCATCGCATGGCTTACGTCGTTTTATATGGCACATACTCTATGAGAAACCTTTTCTAGCCCACGGTGCTTTACACAATGCTTGTTAGAGAAGTTTTTGTCTCTTGCTATGTCATGGTGGTTGCTGTCTTTCCCTGAACACGTTTCAGACATGGATGGGATTTTTATACTTCTCTATAATGACTACCTTAGATAATAACGTAGCTTTATTTCAGCATATGTAACAGTCAGTACATTTTGAGTACAGGGTAACAGGGATATATAGCTCCACCCCCACTTTGCCCAAGGCAATTTCACAGGTCTGTAGAGTACTAGGGTAGTAACTGATTCGCACAGAAGCTTCACGGTAAGACCAATAATCAATATCAGTAATCAATATCAGTATCAATACTTTTACCAAATGAGGGGAAGGTTATGAAGAAAGCAGAAGCAAACAAGGCACTGACAGCATTACTGGGTGCAACTACAGCCTGTTCAGTGAACAACGTGCTCCTGGTGATTTCAATGAATCAAAGTCACCTAGCGTCCTGCACAGCTGCAATAGCTGTAGAGAAAATAAACAAATAAACACAGCAGAAGCACCCAGCATACAAACACCCAGCTGCTGAAGCAAGCAGCCTCTCAAGTCGCCATCAGTTTCACTTCCTGTGACCCAGGGCTCAGAAATGTATGAAAGAACAAGTGGGAATGAACAGCTGCAAGTTACGTGTGCTGCAAGCTGGAGATACGTACGAACATTACATTTTAGACATCTTCATATACTGAATTGCATCTGCACCCTTTTCAGCCCAACCTGCAATTTAGCCAGTAATCTTTTTTACCAGAAATACTTACAGTATTTCAAAACTATCAGTAACTTCAGCCTCCCTTAAAATGCAACACACACAAAATAAACCAGGCACAGCAAAGCACATCAGTCTAAATGCTGGGTAGTATTCTCCTGCTGTACCCGTGGCAGTTTTAGTAGTCAACATCTTTTAGTCTAATTGGACTGAAAGTGGAAGTTTTATCATCTAGATTTTGAGATGTGTGATATATGAACACACCTCTAAGGCAGTGCAATAATTTTATGCAAAACTAAATTGCTTGCATACATTTTGTCTGTCTCCTAAACCTGCAAAGTTAGACAAGTTGGACAGTTAGAGCTTTAAACTTCAACATCCTTTCATTTATAATGTTCAATACATTTTATAAACTAATATATTCTGAAGCTATTTTTCCTAAAAAAAAAAAACAACAATAAAAATGCAACCTACACAAAATGCATGATGGTTCACTGGGTTATGATGTTTTTATTAGCACTACTTAAAAACTGCTATAGCATTTAGGAATGGTACCCAGTAGATTATCCTTAGTGCTTCATCCACAAAAGCACATTAAAAAATTCATCTATGAGTTACAGAAAAATAGTCCCTAATAAAACAGACCCCCCCTCACACATGTGTGCACAATTGTTTCCCAAACATGTCTGACCTGATATTACTCAGAGGAAAGAAGAGGGGAAAGGACATAAATCAGCCAAGTTTCTTCTCTTCAATGTTTGGAGGGAAAAAAATAATCTTGTGGTTTAAGGTATTCTGGAATTTCAGTGGCATTGTCTCAGTTCCGGCATCCTATTTCTTCTAAATCCTTTCACTAGGAAATACAGTTAGTCAGTACTTCCCCAATAAAATTGGCATTTATGTCACATTTTAAAATGACAAGTTTCTATTTACCTACCCAACTCGCTTAAATTGGAGCGCACTTTCCTTGGAAATATGAATCATTAGAAACCTCTTTGAAAGTTAGGACTCAAAATGGAAAATGAACTCAGAAAAATGCAAGGAGTCATTTTTGTGCCGAGCCCGCAGCGTGACACAGCCCCCTTCGGCTTCACCCAATACAGAACAACAGTGTTTGAGATTGTCCAAACAAAATCACGGCCCCATGAAACGCTACTCAAGATAATTTCTCACCTCTTGGGATAACAAACCCAGTCCTCAAGGTCACCGTTTGAATACGTGCACAGGGCAGCACCGCAGATGCCCATTCTCTCTTCTGTGTTGCAGCAAGGACCAGTCCTGCAGGGCTGGTCTGGCAAAGCTTTTCCCAATACTAAGACAAATCAAACTAAGAGACTGGTAACAGTGGAATTCCTGCAAAACCAAGTCAATTCAAACCCCAATGGGTTCCTTTTCTTTTTAAAATGTGGTATCAGTTTGTTTGGGAGGTTGGTGATAACTGAGAATAGCTCCACTGGAAATGACATCAGGTCTACCAGCTCTGCTGTTCTTTGGTGGTGGTACCACAGTTTTTAGGTAAACACTTGTAAACTTTTTTTTTATTATTTATTCAGCTATTTGGGTACACCATTATATTTACAACTGTTACTAGAAGTACAGGGATTTTGAGAGTCAACGTCAGACATAAAAACAAGCTGCGGCACCTTCAGTGATATTAAACGTCAGGAAAAACTTGGGAATAGTACAAGATTTCAGGTATTTCACAATTAGAAAGCACCTGCTCTTTAAGAATTAAACTTAACAGAGCTAAATAATTCTTGCACCTCATTCAAATTAACCCAAGGGAACACAGTTGATCAAATTTGAGATTTGCTGTGCACCCTACAAGCTACATACACAGGCAGCAGAGAAAAACCCAGCAGCTCTAGATTGTTTGCTGCAGCTAGAAAATTTTTTGTATCATCTCCTATACTTGCTATTAAGATTTACAGGATCAGGCATTTTCCTTGGATTCCATCATAACTGCTTCGTCCAAAGTGTTTCTCAAGAAACCACAACCAAGTCTCCACTGTGGAGTTCAGTAATAAATTGCAAAGGTTGTAACATTAGGAATGAAATTGTATCAATTATATTCAACGAAGAAATGAAAAGGAGCAAATTATGCTTTAGTCAAGAGAAGAGATGTGTACCAGTAGGCTTTCTACAGCCTCGTGACTGGAACAGCTTCTTCCAGTGGGGAGCGAGATACGACGGCAAACACACGGGAAACCAGGCCTAGATTAGAAAAGTGTTTCTGGACGAGCAAACATTGTGGGGAATCAGGAGCAAAAAGCAGTAACTGGTTCAGGTCAGGCTGGAAGTGCATCTTCAAACCTGGGCACAGGGCAGGAGGGTAGGAGCTACTGGACGCTACACACAGGGATTGACATTGACAGGGAACAGTGCCCTGGCACAGACGCTCTCAGGGAAGGATGGGATGTATTTGTAGAGTTCATAAAACAAAGACAGAAATAATTCAGAGCAGCCTGACTTCAAAGTAAGGTGCAGCAGAGCAGCAGAGTGTATGACAGGTTGAAGATAATTGCTCAATTATATCTGAATCTCAGTAAAAACTCTTCCACGTTTAGACAGATGCTAATTTTCAAAACACCCTGTGTGGTGCTGAGGGGTACAGCTTCTGCAGGCAGAATGGCAGTTATGGCACACGTACCCCTTCAGTTATGTTCTCTGATTGCCTGCAATCATCAAAACATATATCAACTAGAACAGCATTTTCAGCAGTAGTGATAATAATTCAACAAGATTCGTCTAACATTGGCTCCTCCTCGGATCTAATTAAGGATAACTGCCTATGGGTTGTTTAACAATAAATTGCTCTTCAAAAATGTTACTTTTTTCTTTTAAATAACCCTTATCTGCTGTACCAAGCCTTAAAATCCCACGTATGAAATGTGAATCAAGTAACGGATTGCTTATACTCCAGCTACTTTCTTAGACTTGTATCCCTGTCCTCCTTCAGAACATTACATATCCACTTCAGTGTGGAAACCAGCCTCGTAAGGTAAGTTCTCATTTTAAAATTAATTAAGATTACTCAGTTCTTATTCTAGACTGAGTAAGATTTAATGCAGGTCTGGTTTCACTGACCCTAAAGGAGTTACACCAAAGTGAAACATGATCATGGACTTGTCTCTTTGCACCTTCATCCTTTTGTCCCTAAGTACCTTTGCAGGGAAACAAAGGGTTCAGAGTTTCTCTTTTACCATTAACTCTTCACCTCAGTTCATTCTCAGGAGGGAGCAGAAGTCCAGTCGCATGTTTTCTAATCCCAGTTCTGACACTAAGTAGCTGCGACTGCTTACTGATATAATAAATTCTTTGTGCCCCGTTTTCAAAGCAGGCATAATGCCTGCCCCGCAAGAGTCTTGTGGGACTCAGTATTTTGCTTTCTAAACGCTTTGAACTCACTGCATGAAGGGTGATTAAAACCACCAAGTGTTCTCAGATTCTTCCAGTGGTACAGCTGAGCAATGTCTAGGTACAATTTAGCAGTAATAATTGACTGCTATACATTCTATAGACACGGGGTTGGAGGTCTTGTAACAAAACCCCCAAATCCTCCCCCCAAAAAAAACCATTGGCCTTTTTCTTTTCTTTTTGCATTTATTTTTTAAAATTCTTCCTCTTTGCCTGAGTTAGGCAATGGACTGAAAGTATCACAAACAGGATGGGTAAATCTGAAAAATTACTTGTGGCTGAACTCTTGGTCTGTTGTATAACTTACTGTAAAGTATTAGTACTGCATTGAAAACAGAAGGAAAGAAACAGAGAGAAGCCAGCTTATTATTTAAATGTTAGCTGGGACTGTGTCCTGGTGAACAACTTTTGGACTCTTTTCAGCTTAGTGACGGTGTTTTAAAGAACTATTTTATAGAGCAGGGAGCACTGAATAGCTCCAGAGCAGCAAAACCAACAAAAAAACAGGAATGCAGCATAGCTTCACATCAGGTCTAGACAATTTGTTTTCTGAACCGGATAGCTCAAACCTTTCCTGTGCCAGTAAAAGGCAAATAACAGCTATTCTTCAGGGTGCTGCAAGGCTAGCAGTTGCAAATCTCATGCTACTTTAAAAATAAGAAGCTCAATAAGGACCGAGACACTTTGGTATAAGCAGCATGGAAAAATATTCCACTGCCCCTCTGCAAAAGCACAGGGTGAGAAACACAGAGAGACACAAGCAGATGAGTGTGGAAATAAGAAACTCCACCTCAGGTGTAAAAAGCTGACCTTTTCAAAAGCTGGCTGGAGCAAACACCAGAGATTACTGAGATTTCAGTCCAAACTCCATCTCCATGGCTCTTTAGGCTCCTGAGCATGAAAGGAATTGTTACTGAGGGAACTGCCACCTGCAATGGCTTCACCAAGGGCTGACCCTGCACTGGAGTTTCAAACAGAAAGGGGAAGAGGCACAACCAACCAGGGAAAAGGTCTGATTTATGAATAATGAATACAAAACTTCAAAGCAGTTTGCGTTCCTGGAGGAATACGGACAGCAAATATAAATGGGAGCAACACAACTGGCATGTCTAGATCATGACGGGTCACAAAGCCCTGAGAACTGCTGCTTTGGAGGCAAAGTAGTGCTTCGAGTTTCGTTATATTTCAAGGAACAAGGCTGTAAAGAGAAAGCTTTGCTCTCAGTGTGCAGGAAGCTGTGTCTCTTGCAGTACAAACCATTAAGTATGTCTGTGATGACCATGACCAGAAATATCCACCACTGGTTTTTCACAGATGCTATTGTGATTACAGACAGCAAGAGCCAGCCTTAAGAACACATGGAGTCCCACTGCAAACCCAAGACCTAAACACTCCTCAGTTTGGGAAGAGGCTGGATATGAACTTTACAATTCAAGCCCATCTACTCAACAGAACCTGAAGAGGTCACAGTAGCACAAATTCCACAGGTACCATTAAGTTACAATCTTTTTCTGATGTTCTGTGGGGATGTTGTTAGATTCAGGTGACTAAAAGATAACCTAGATACAGATAGTTGCCAATTCCACCTCTCTGGTGTGCAGCATTACTTTTTGGGACCAGAAAACCAGAAAGATGTTTTAGGCGAATGAGCAAGGCCAAACAATGTCCGTTCTTCGTTCTCCTTAGAACTCACAGCACTTTGAGGATATAAAGAAAGAGTTAAAACGACATTAGATAGGACCATACTCTTATTTGCTTTCTGGTTTGTGTCATAAACTTTCAGATTCTCTTCAATCTTGGAGATTAAAGTTTTTTTCTGCAGCTACTAGAACACTGAAATAACTCCACTACCAGGACCACGGGAATGACCCAACCAACCACTACTGTGAGATTGGTATAAAACCTTGAGAACGAGTAACACAAAGTTGAAGAAAGCCGACTAACAATGATGGGTCTGTTTGCACCACAAATCCAATTTCCCAAGAAGTCTAGTCACACTACAGTTCAATTTTGAAATCCACGATGATAATTTTACACACACTCACAGTACGTACGGGCTCGGTGCTCTTTGCCCCAGACCCACATCACGTCAGAAGGCTTGTCCAGCCACGCTACCTCAGCTCACTCCCTTCCCACCTCCTCTGCCGCAGGCCAAGTCAGAACTCAAGAACCCAGCCTTGCAGTGTGGCCCATTAGGCTGGAGAAAATGCAAAAAATGGAGGAAGTATTAACTGAAACAGAAAACACCTTCAGACTCAATAAGTACTCAATAATATTAACATCCTAATAGCTTTGAATAATGCAGGATGGTAATAATTAAATGTAATCTTATATATTCATGCAAGTAGTTATTCAAAACGTACATACATATATACCTATATGAGACACATGACAAATACACACACAGACATATATGGGACAGCTTCTCAAAGCAAAAGAACTAAACATGATGAAAACACAATGAAAAAGTGCCCTTGTATGATATTTTTCAGAAGATGCTCTCAAAACACTACAAACACTCAAATCCTGAAGCTCAAAAAGATAGGAATTATTCCATGCATTTTACAGGCCAGAAAACTGAGAGAGGAGTTTGGGAGACCTTGCCAGCACTAAAGGGCATCAATATCTGACAGGTCTCTATAAATGGCAATAAAAAGGCAACAAATGGGAAGAACTAAAGAACGGTAAAAGGGAGCAACAACAGCAGGGATACGCCGTCTGACACCGATGGGGAATTCTGCAGGGAACTGAAAGGGCTACGAGTACATAACTTCCTAACACCCACACGCACCCTTCCCCTTTGCTCAAAATGCCCCACAAGATGGAAGGAAGGAGGCTCTGTGCTGTCTCCCTGAATGCCAGGCGGAAGGCAGAAGCACATCACCCCACAGAGCTGGAGCAGAGTAAAGCCTAACTGCACACACAACTATTCTTTTCCAAAGCAACCCGAAAGCTTTGTTTCAGCATAGCAAAAGCAAAACCTCTTAGCTCTGGGTAGGCTTTCCACTAAGCTTTCCAATTTTATTTGAACATGGAAATCAAATCAAATCCGAGGATGCAAAACAGTAGGGACTGAAACAAAAGGTTTTTTAGAAGTGCCCACTGATCTAAAATACCTGAGTTTTATAAAGCACAAGGGTTTTTACAAAGCCCAGGTTTATCATTACCTTCTCTTTTTCTATAAAGAAAATAAGAAACTACAAACAGCAGTCTGTTAGAAAGTAGAAAATATACTTAAGGAAGGAACTTTTGCTGATGGCTTTAGAATTCAAAGAAGAGAATTTTCAGAGGAAAGAGCCAGACTGACCTAAATTGTTCAAGCTGCTTTCTAACAGCATCAAATCTGGGATGATACGGCTGTGCAGGAAAGGAAGCACTTCTGGAGAGGAACACATTCATTTACCAGAAAGACTGGGCAGAACACGGTATACTCTTAAACCTTCAAAAAGAACTTTCTGAGCAGTGTTTTCACATAACGAAATGAAAGAAAGAATGATGGCTCTGACTGAAGAATGACTTCTGAGCCTTTATGATTCGGTACATCCATCACTCAGTGGTAATAACAACTTACATGGAACTTCTGTAGCTGAGTAATCTCTGAAATGCTTCTCTACCACAGGCCGTGCGACAACGCTCCATGTCAAACAGCTTTTAAACAGCAACCACAGACTGGCAAAACCCCAAGCAGGGTTATATAGCTGTTACAGTCTACATCAATGCTCCACAGACAGGTGGGTTCTGATGCACCTTTTTTGTTCCTCAGTATTGTAACTAAAGGAACACAGAGAAGCAGTGAAATTACGGAAGCAGAGGTCCATCTTAACACTTTCAGCTGCCCAAGTGAAAACAGCGGATAGCGGACCGAACAGAGAGGAAGCAACACAACCAGAAGCAGACAATGAACACGCAAATCATCTTTAGTAGGCAAAAAGTACAAACGTGTGCTACACAGTTTATAAACAGCAAATCCGACATGTCTAGGACATTGGGCATGCACTACAAAGTCTGGCATATGCAGTGCCTATTTATTTGGAAGTCAGGTAGCCAAGACATCCTGCATGTCCCAATTTCTCTCTTTCAAGAAGTTTTGAGCCAGAAAAAGAGGACATGTTGGGGAAAACCCAGATAAATCACATCCCTGCAGAAATTTTGCACATCTGCACTCCCAACTGCATTTCACCTGCCTCAGACTGGACGCTGAAGATACTGGCATAAGCAGTTAGGCAAAATGAGAAAGTTACTCTAATTTTCACAAGTATTTATGTATCTTTGGATAAAACCAAGTTTAAGTTCAATGCTGCCAGGATAACCATTGATGAGGGAACAGTAATAAATGCTCTGAGAGCTGTATTCCAAAAGGGATGTCTTTGTCTCCCTTTACTTCTCCTCCCAGTTGAACATCACACGGACGTGCTGCCACTATCGTTTTGGCCCTTATGGACTTTGTTTCCCATCAATTATTCTTCTGACTACACCTACACCTGTTTCAGAAACATCACTGAAACAAAGACAGAACATTTCAAAACACACTACCTAGACTGGAGTAATTCTTTTAACACAGGTTTAATTCCAAATGGTAAGTCAGTAAAATATTTGCATAACGACAATAACCAGACAAGGCAACCTCCCTTCAGAAACATCAAGACAGCCTTTCAGTTTTGAAAGAGGTTAGCATGCCCACTAAAAGCAGCAGAGGACTGTCAATAAAGTCTCTAATAAGCTTTTCGAAAGCTTCCTCTCAGTTCATTGGGGATGGTAAACAGCGAGTTAACAGCACAGCATCCACACGGGGTTGTGGGAAACAAAACATCAGGAGGAAGAGACAAACCTCAGAACAATCTGAGAAGGTCTTCCACACAAGGCAGCACTTAAGTGCCTACTCAATTTTAAGTATATACTTAAAACACTAATTAAAATATGTTTAAGTGCTTTCCTGAGTTGAGGCCAAAGAATTCAATCAGATGTTAATGGAAAAAAATTGGCAGTATCCATAGCGTCCTACTTAATATTGCGATGCAAAAGGGTTATTAAAAGACAAACGCTGTAAGAGGCAGGGACTGCGCGTTCTTGTAAGTCACAGCTAGCCTGGCTGCTGCACTGCTGCCCTGCACACAGCCGTAAAATCACCGCTTCAGAGGGAAAAAGAAATTACAGCCGAACTGGAATATGGACAGGTTGAGATCACAGAAACACCTTGTTCTCAGGAACATTGCAAGCAAGCAAATAACTTAAATAAGCACATTTTCAAAAATAAATATAAATGTACCCTACCAATGTTAAGAGCTCAAAGGAAGCAGTGTCAAACTAGAGGATGTAGCAAAAGAAGAGGCTTTAGGGAAACCAGATACGCTAAAAAAGGTTATTGAACAAAAATCAGTATCTGTCCACAGAGGAGGAAGCAGTTTCATGTAGACTGAAGTAAGTTCTACTGCAAGGATAGCAGAGAATGTAGCGTGTCACTGAATCCTCACGAATACAGCCCCAGGTCATTACAATATAATGATGTTACAAGTAGTGTTGAGATTTCTTTTCCGTACTTTCAGAAAAGATCACCGAGCATACAAGGTTGAGACTAATGATAGCAACACTACCAATAATAATAAAAGTAATTAAGTTTATTGCTTTTATTTTCTTCATTTACAACCTGCAACCAAGGGTCAGCATTGAGCATTTCAGAGATACTTGGCATATCCAGGAAACCTCACAAGTACAGCTATCTGACAACTTCAGAAACAGCCTCGTGATGTTAAATTCCAAAGAGAGAGATGAAGTCAAAAGCATTTCAGCTCAAAAGTAATTTTAAAAGCTTGTAGTTTTTACAGAAGACCTACATCTCAGAAAACACAGACAGCCCTAATGATAAATAGTGAAAGGTTTAAATATGATCTTCAATACGCAACTAGACCTATAGCTGACAGAGAGGGAAACCAACTACAGCAGTCAGTCTATGGGAATGAATGCTAGAGAGCTATGACAGAATCGGAAAAGCAAATAAACAAAGACATAAAACCAAACAAATTCCTGAAGCCTGTCTAAAGCAAGTAAACAAAGAATCTGCTGGGAAGAGGAGAAAGGGGATGAGGACCACTTGGAGAAACAGTATGATTGTGTTAAATAAGTTCTCAATGATCCCACAGCTGTTTTCAAATAACAAGGATGCATTGCCAGGAACAAGGGGATCAAAAAGATACTGAAGTGGCAAGTTAAAGAGAAACGCATCAACAGGACGGCCCAGAACACACCTAAGATTCAGGTGGATGAGCCCCTCAGAATCCACGGTAAAACGGCTGCATCACAGCACACACAAACACACCCGAGTTCCTCTTCTCACTCAGTACAGGCTCCATACTTTTTGCCCGTCTGGATGCTGACTCTCATTGCTGTTTTCGCAGCACAGAACACAACTCCCTCGTGTGCACTGGCACAGAACCCCCATCTGCAGCTCCCCCGTGTTCAGGCCCTGCTAGAGCTGCACCCGCTCGCCACCCGACGCAGCACAGGCACAGCGTGATGCCATGCAGGCCCAGAGAGCAGATCCCGGGTATCTGGGAGCTACTGTTTTCCTTCTCCTTCAGAAGGTCCATTTGTACAGTGTGTGATCACATGCGAGCACCTTACGTTTAAACACACGCACCGTATTACAGAGATCATTTGCGTTAGTTTGAGATAGCTGTATTAACCTTTGAAGTTCTGCCATTTCCACTGCAGATGGTATCAAATGCAACCCGAATAGGAAGTAATTTTTTCATAAAACCATTTTAGACACGTTTCAAAAATAAGAAAACACACTGTTGGCACAGCTACTGATCCTGTGTTCCGTCGGGGACATCTTTATAGGTATCCAGTATGGAAAAGACCCCACGACTCAAATCTTTACAATTTCTTGTACATTTTCTACACAGAACAATCACTACGTGAGACTACATTTTCACATATGTTTTAAATGGTATAAGGCAACACTGCAACAAGAAGATGCCATCCTGCACTCTCCCGTCTCTCATTCTCATCCCTAAACTGCTGCCAGCTCCATGCAGTAAAACGTTTGTCTGGTCACAGACCAAACTGGCCTGCAGAACCGACGCAGCTCCCCAGCCTGGATGGAAGGGGGGCAGGATGAGTCCTGTCAGCAGCCATGCCACATGTGCGTGACTGCAGAAACACAGGATACAGGAGCATGCCCTAATGCAGAGGTCAGGACAGGACCAAAGCTGATGTCCCACTACTGTCATGTCGGACCTTTAAAGAGGAACAAAAACTCTAATTACTCTTGTGTTAGGCTCTTTACCATTGCTACAATGAGGGGAAAATACCATTAAATTACATCCCTTTTTCTGGTCCCAGTAGTTCTCAAAACTTCAGATTTGTCAGTCTCAAACGAAAAACCGGCTATAGCCCAACATATACCTCAAACTATCTTACTTTTTGAGAAAGGGGAAGGAAGCCGTTACCTAATAGGTTGTCAAATGTCCTATTTATTTTAAGCGGAGGTGTTCATGGTTTTGAACACCAGAACTTTTCCTAGGGAGCTGCAGAGGAGAAAGCTGAGGAGTTGCTAAACAGACCACGAGCCATCAAATGCAATTCACAGCTGCACCCTCCCCATTCCCCAACCCTCCAGATCCACCTTTCACACAATCTTTAGTCTTTGACTGTGGAAAAATCCTAGTCATGATTTACTAGAAATTTCCCAGGGAGATTATTTCTTCAAAGATTTACAGCAAAACTGCTGTGCAAAACAATACATTTCACGGCAGTATGTTTACACAAATGCTCTTCTCTAAAAGGAGAGGACTGCACGTATGTAGCATTTACATAGGTCCATTTCCTCTAAAAACACCACTTGCTACACTTCCGCTGGTGCCTAACACACGTGCCTGTTCTGCAACAGCAAGGCACCGCGTACAAACTCTTCAGAAACCTTCTTAGTAAGCATTTAACAGTTCTACGGAAGTAAAAAGCAAGAACAGACATTAAAACTGAAGAAAACCTTGTAGTATGTGGTTGGAAATTGCCTGTTAAGACAGCTATCTGGAGTAGCAACTGGTCACATCTCACATAGATGCAACTGTTTCTCTAAGTTCATTGAAAAAAGTAGAGCATGAGCAGAAACAAACATCCAGCGAAGTTATTCTGCCACCTGCTGTTGCTTCTATGGATGTACGAGACACTCTACTGCAAGTCTTATTAGAAAGATAATCCTAATAAATGGGGGATACCTCCTTATTGTAGAAAAAAAATCTGGTTGTTAACTAGAAACCACCAACTTATTACAATCTTTTTCTCTTGTTGACTTCTCAAGTGTGTGACCCAAAAGATGCTTATTGCAAAGACAGAGGGGGCTGGGGGTGAGGAGGAGAGCCTGGTGCAAGGGAGAGAAAAAAAATATTTACAAAACGTCATAAAACGAAGTATTTTCATGAATCTTCTAAAATGCATGCACGAAAAATTGTCTAAAAGCCACTTAGTCTGAGAACTGTAATTCCAAACACTGCTGGATTCCAGCAACAAAACAATGGAAAAGAAGAAGTTAAAAGAAACACTGAAATTCAGCAGCCTGCGTTCACTGTATGAGCAGGGGATAGAGAAAATATACCGAGTGGTACTGAGAAGGTGACTCCTCTCACATCTTCAGTCCTAGCAGTAACACAGCTGAGGATGGAGCACGTTTGACAAGTTCTTTTACAGTGAGGTGGACATCCCAACCGTGCTGCTGCAGTCCACGCCAGCCGGCAGCACACGCCACGTGTCTCCAGGACAGCATCGACAAGTGCCACCCCCTCATCTCGGCCCACACAAAACTTCTCGCAGATCCACAGCTACTGGGGCTATGTCATATGGCGTCCTGATGTTGCTCATCCCTTTTTTGCACTCTCAAATGTTTGTCTCCGGTGCAGGTAGCAGTAGCATCAGAAGAGTTTAGGGAAATGACTGGAAAAGAGTGAGATGAACAACACAGCTGCAGAGGGAAGTTGGGGACAGGAGTATGACTCACTGAAAACCTACACACTCACTTGAAAAATGTCTTCAGACTTTTAATTACTGTAATTAATGAGAAACAGAGTTCTAAATGTTACCCAAACTACAGGGCAGAAAAAACTCTTCCAGGTGAAGGAAATCCTGACTCCGCAAAACGAACAGGCATGAACAGTCTGCTCCATCCCCTGCCCTGTCCACAGATGTCTGCTCCTATTGACGGGCCAAGAGAGCCACGGGTTGCGCTCCATCCAAACAGTATTGGACTGAACTTGCTCAGCTCACAAGACCAGAGGTGGCTCACAAGACCAGACAGCACAGTTAACCACTCTGTACTAAACAGACGTATTTGGTCTACTCATCACTAAGAGCACTACCAAAAGCTTGTTCCACCTTGCAAAGTTTGGCAGCTGCCCGCTGCCATTTAGGAGAAGCATTCAGTTGTTCCTTCAGGCTCTACAGCCCTTCAACACCCCACTGCCTGCTGCACATCAGACAGGCACACACCCCCTCTCTGCCCAGCAGCACAAGCCTGGCAGCTTCACACTCTTCCAAATGAGGCCTCCTGGCCATTTCTGTTGCTTTCCTGGTCAAGGACAGAGACCAGTTCCCAAGACAGCAGCTCTGCACTCCACGGCTGGTGGTTCTCAGGGCAGTGCTCCCGCAGCTCTCCAAATAAAAGAGCATCTCACCCACTGCACACAGCCCCACGTAGCTGTGCTCTCGCTGTTACAGCAGAAGACTGGGGAAGGACTTGCTGGCTGAGTTAGATGGGCTCAGCACTACTTCTGCCTCTTGCATCCTTGATTTTTAGTAATTTTTCTCATTGCTGAGCCCAGTGAGCAGACCTGCAACACTAATTCCCACTTTTCATTTCAAAATTAGGTTCTATGTCTAATTTGCATTCCACAGCACAGAGGTTTTAACTAGATCTTGAGGTACTTACATGTACACATTGACTCTGACTTCCATCTGTATCAAATAATTTACATGTGCTAAGTATTATTAGCCCTATATTTTGAAGCAGAATAGCAAGAACAATCAAAACACAGGCAAAGAAAATCTGTAGCAGAGCTAGATCCTAATACAGATCTTGGCCTGTCTTTCCATTGTAATCCATACTAAATAAACCTGCAAAAAAGCACACGCATGTATTAAAAAAATCAATTTTTAAAAAAGGTGTTTTTACTAGATCTGGTTTCAGAGTCCTGTTTTCTGTACTAAAATGGAAGGTCATCCAGTACAAACTCAGTATTTTTTCTGCTCCTGAATTTTGTTATCCTTCACTGCATGTGTATATGCAGTTGTTACATTAAGAATTTACGCAGAGGTTTTAGTTTTTACAGTAAGCTAATTTCCTTGTCTGTGCAATAGATGGAAGCCAACCAGTTTCCAGCTTCCAGCCTGTCTGCTGCATTCTCACATGATAAATTTGGGGTTCTTTTCCCCCATAAGGCATTTTCCCATAGGAATGTTATTCCTCGCAGTGCTCTGTTCATGTAATTCTGGCCCCTTTCAACAAGGCAGATAATGAGATACTGTTCCCCTGAAGCCAGATCATCCACTGATAAAACAAGATGTACGACCAAGGCCGCACCCCATGATTTGATTAATTTGCTCTCTGACCTGTTTTTAATCCCACTTGGGACTTCAGTGTTGAAAGGAAACACACCTAGACAGTGCATAAAAAGAGAGGTCAAGAGATGACATCTCAGAGCTGTATTGTGGCTGCGGTTTGAAATGTTTTAAAATGTTACTTATCCTGCATTTGATAGTGACAGAAGTTAGACATGGCAGACCTTTATAAGATAAGAGCGAAGGCACTTTGGACACAGTCTTCATTTCAACTGAGTGTTAACAAAAGATGGCCAGAAGCAAGACAAAAGGAAATCCAATCCAACTGTCCACTTCTGAGTCCAGTCAAAAAATCCGTAACACAGCCACATTGGGAAGAAAATCATGATTCCCCACTTCCCCTTACATTTGGCCACACTGGAATTACCAGCTTCTAAGTCCAGAAGAAACGCTTCTCTTAAGATCCCTTACCCATTAGTTTACTCATTTTTCTTTATATAAGCACAAAGAGATCCTAATGAAGACGGAGTAGCAGAAATGCTAATGTCCAGTGCATTCAAAAGTATCCGAGGACCGTATCAAATCTTTTGTATTACTTCTCCTACACTGTACATAATATGTACATAATACCACTGCTGAACTGCATGTGTCACTGTGACTGAGTTGTCAAACTACAATACAGTGCAATAGTTATGAAGGGGAAAGCAAAGATCCTTCAGCCAAGTCAAGCCTGAAGACTTACTTTAGGGAAGAAAACAGAGATGCTCTTTTGGAATTGACCTGGAACACCCAGACCTCCATGCAAAAACCACAGAGTGCTTTGGTGAGCACAAGATCACGGGTTTGCATCCCACTGATCACACACCCTTTCCAGCAGCAACCTTTACCTCCAGGACACGGGCTCAGACCTGAATCAGAGGGAAGAACGCCTCCAACCAAACTGCCAACAACAGCTCTGGGAGCACAGGGTTGTTACCCACACAGCCACCCTTCACAGGCTGCCATCCATTTACTGACCAGACACAGCCTTACTTCATTTGTGAACTGTGACAAAAATCACAGCCCGAGGTGGTGCAGCTATGTAACTCACATTATGCACCTTTCATTAAAGGAAGAGTAAATGGAGTAACCTATTAATGAACACATCTTGCAGGGCCTGAAAAATGTGAAAACAAACAAACATTTCATAATACATATAAAAAGGCTTTTCAATTAACATCCTGTTTTGAATACATGGCTGATCCGCAGCAGCCCCTGGCAACAGTCTGCCAACATCTCGGCCCAGCATGCTTAGACACTTCTGGCAGTGCCTCTATTCCCCTACACATCAACAACAAGCCCATTTATTATCCAGCTTGCCTGATCTATAGTGCAATGCAGCCAGGACCTGGAGCTATTTCCTTAAGATTGAATGAGTCAGGACATGAAAATGATTAATCAACGTGAAGAGGTTTAAAAGGTGTGAGAAAACCGTTCTAAGTAAAGCCTCTGTAAAGCAAGGATTGCAGCGTTCAGAAAACTGGGGCTTTCCATGGGCTGACAGCACTGGGATGCTTTGCTGTTTCTCTCTCAACGCTGTGATCAGGGCAGCAGACAGACAGACAACGGCTGTTTGTCTCTGGTGCTACATCCAGCCTGAGAGATCTACAGGGTACAGCTACATATGACCTTTTGAAGGCAAATACAATCTTGCTGTGCCTGTGGTCCAAGCAGAATGGAAAACATGTCTGTGCAATGCCAAGACCAAGGTAACACCCAGGGCATCTTGTTTGGGTTCAAAGCAGAAGCAAAGCAAACCCACATCTACCTGCGAGACACTGTTGCTACTGACACGGTATGGAGGAATAGAGCGTGTAAATGCAGTAAATGAGACAGATTTCTTTTGCTGCAACAAAGAGCTACCCTGCACCAGCCTCCGTTGCCCAGCTGAGAAGAAATACAGGCAGCCAGGGAAGGTGCTGGTACCTGACTCTCATGCCTTCTGGAGCACCAAGGTAATTAAAGCACAGGCTTGGGCAACATCAGAAAAGAAGGATGCTAGCTGTCATTCTGGTGCTCATCCATACCAATCATATGGCAGTATTACAAGCACTAATGCTCTGAGAGAGGCCTGGCACTGAAATGATGATAGGTTTTACAGTTAGTTTCTGTGTCTTAAACCTCAAAGGTGCTATGGCGCATTGCATTATTTAAAGGGAAGAGAAAGAGGCAAAGTCAACAGTTCGAAGGGCTGGCACTCAGCTACTCTGTGGTGAAAACAGGGATGAAACAAAACAACACACTTAGGCACAAGTGAATACAACTCAAAAGTATTTGCTGACCCTCAATTAAAAAACATTCCTTTGCTACTACAATATGCAATGGTGAGAGCTCTTACTTAACATTTCCCTCATTTTATCAGCTGCATATTATCTAGTTTGTAATATATGTATACACACATATATACTTTATATATGGAATTTCTTCCAGCATTTAAGAGAATGTATTATTTCCAAATGCTGCCATCATTATAGCATTAGACAATGAAAGCTTCACCACAGACATTAATTACAGCAGGGACAGGGCAAAATAATCTCTTCCACACAACCTTACTGCAGAGCCACTAAGCTACCGCTGGCCGAGTCCCTTGTCTGTGAACACTGAATCTTCAAGTGCTGAATAAATGATGGCATTTGTAACTCTTGCCAAGCTATTAATGTCTGAGATCTCCAACACATTTCACATGAATATGAGAGAACAACTAGATGACAGTAATTTCTGGGCACCTATCACCTGGCAATAACCAATGATCCAGAGGAGTTTACTATGCTTTGGCTGAGCGAACAGTCACCGATAAGATTAGACTCTTAATTTAAACTCAGGAAAACAAAACATTTTCCTTGCCTTCTCTTTCCTTGCTTCCTCCTTGTGTCCCTCGTATTAGCTAAATTGAGTTACAGTAGTCTTGCTGACCTAGCAAATCTCTTCACAACTATATCTGAAATGGCCAGGGATCACCATCATTCCAAACAGTACCTCCTGCTCACTTTGCAGTCTCCCTCTTTACAGCTCACCAAAGGTAGAGAAACACAGGCTCAAAAGTATATAGGGAATATCAATACGTGTTTTGGAGTATGGAACCTACCATCCATAGCGTTATGTCAATGTTAGTCAATGTGGTCACTCCTAAAGGAAGGGGTATTCGGTGCTCACAACCATTAAGTCATTCGACAGTGAGAAAAAAATCAGTAAGAAACTGGTGGTGATGATTTTGCTTAAACTGGGCCTACCTACATCCTTCCCTAACAGCTGACCTTGATGAAAGAGCCTCTTTAGAGACTTTAAGGAAGTTTGAATTTACAATGTAAGAGCTCCTGGCAGTTTTCATCACCTCAAATTACCAAGTGATTTTGATAAGTGCAGAGGACCTAGAAGGATGAATTCTGCACTGCTTTATTGGCTCCCACTTCTCTCGCAAGCTGCTCACACAGAATCACAGTGGGAAATTCCTCTCCTTCCAAGCTAACCCTAAATTCAGCAAAGCAAGAGCCACAAGGACGGTGAGGGGTCTAGAGAACAAGCCTTATGAGGAGCGGCTGAGGGAACTGGGCTTGTTTAGCCTGGAGAAGAGAAGGCTGAGGGGAGACCTCATCACCACCTACAACTGCCTCAAGGGAGGTTGTGGAGAGGTGGGTGCTGGTCTCTTCTCCCAGGTGATGGGGGATAGAACAAGGGGAAACGGCACCAAGCTGTGCCAAGGGAGGTTCAGGTTAGAGATAAGGAGGAAGTTCTTTACTGAGAGGGTTGTCAGAAGCTGGAACAGGCTGCCCAGGGAGGTGGTGGAGTCACCATCCCTGGATGTGTTTAAGGAGCGGGTAGATGAGGTACTTAAGGATATGGTTTAAAGGGTAGACAGGAACGGTTGGACATGATGATCTCAGAGGTCTTTTCTAACCGAGCGATTCTGTGACCTCCTCTCCCCATTAGTCTCTGGATACAAGCATACACACACACGTGGCTTACATCCTGAATTTGGGAGAGCAGGGTGGTATGTCTCCCTGTGGTCCCTTCCAGACACATTCTCTATGGACACACACAAGACCCACAGGAGAAACTGCAAGGTGTCCTGCATCTTCCATTTGGTATCATGCAGCCCTCCCAGACAAATGAAATGCAGCTTTGGATCAGGACAGATATCTTAACAAAGGCAACACGTACAAGAAGAAACAGCTAACCAAAAGGCTGATACCAACTTTTAATGGGGGTTACTTCCCTTGAATTAGAGTACAGGATTGCCTCCGAGCTTGCCTGGATTCAACTCCAACTCCAGGTTTATCAACTGCAGCAGTACTCTCAACTGATTAAAGGCAATTTTTACTGTAACTGTTCCTATCAGGCAAAGGTGTTCCAGTTTTCATCTGCACTTTAAACAGCTCCAGGGGACATTGCTCACGTTCCTTCTACTTAGAAGCGAAGGTGAGACTCATACAGTCACTGTAATTATCAAATGGCCTGGTGTAAGGTAAGCAAGACTAGCGAAAACTCACCCCGTGAATGTGCCACACACTCCACTTCCTCCTGACGGAGCATTGCAAAGCGTTGCTTTCAAGTCTGTAATACCGTACGTGATCCCCGAGACACAGGTGTCCCCCAGGTTGCTACAAATTACGGCGCTGCAGCACAGGTAAGGAAAAAGGCTGCACTGTTCTTTGCAGGGGGCCTCTGGACACGCATCTCTGGTCAGCATGAGCTTATCACACCCACTGCTCTCTCCTTTCGTTCTTCCAATGAACTAAAATCGTTCATTTACAATAGTTATGACAAAATGGTAGAAAATATGATTCTTTGGAATATTTTAAAAATTCCCTTCTTTTATTTTGTAATCTATTTCTGGTACGAGGAGATTAGATCAACATACTCAACTCTTCCCTAACAAATGCAATCTGCGAAAATTGTATGTATGAAATGTATGAAGTTTATAATGCACCAGTTTTGTGTTAACTCTGCTTCTCTACGTTTTCTAGATGTGAAGCACAAATACTAACGTCTTGCCAGACAGTATGATTTAAAAAGACCTAAAGCACACACTTCAACCATATGTTAAGGCTGACTGAATTCAAAGTGTGAGTCTTCCTGGATCAGCATTGCAGTCTACTGAAAATATCTTGCCCGACATAGTAAAGTTTCCATTTTAACTCAGATTTCAGCCTTCCTTCAGGCATTTCATTCAGCTTGGACAGAAGCAGCGTGGACAGCTGCACTGCGATGAACTGTGTGTGTCTCTCGTCAGCTCACCTTCATACATTACCACCACTACTGCGACACTTGCGGGGCAAACTGTCAAGGTGCATTACTCAAAAGCACCTCTTGCAATGGTGATTTTATGCAGCAACAAAAATATCTCTTTTCACTTGAGGCCTGCAAAGGTTTTTTTTTGGGGGGGGGGTTCTTGGGGATTTTTATTTGCTAGAACTCAGCTTGGGGCAAAATAATAATGCTGTGTTCCTTTAGGAAAAGAGCTGATTAACCGTAACCAAAACCAACACCGTATTGATGCAAACTCAGATGAGGACAACAAGATCTCATACCTCGCAATATAAACAGTTGCCACAGTTGTCATGGGAGCATTTCCCACTCACTGCTCCATCGCAAGGACAGGGGGAGCGAGGCAGGAGAGGAGGTTGTGCCTTATTCTGGGCTAAACAAAATGCAGAAGAGAGACAGACGGATCTGCTGCAGTAAATCTTCTGTTCCTTGGTCTTTGCCATCTGGCAAGTGATCCGTGGCTCATGTGAAACGAGTGGGTGGTCATGGTCCGGTTTGTACCAGACATTTTTTTGGGATCACGGAAAAACAAAACCAAACATTGCAATTGGCACCAACCGCTGCTCTTGTTAGCGGCTTTCAACAGGCACAGGACCAAACAAAACCAAAGACTAAACCTCCCCCTCCTGCGGCACCGGTCACCATTTCAGAGGGAGATGAAAGCAAGCTTGAATACGAGAGGGAAAGTCTGCAATGCCTCTGGCTCTGTCATTCTGTTTGGGATAGGGAAAGCAGAGACCGCAGCCTTTAGGACAACCAGTGACTTCACCTTCCCCGCGCTGATAATTCACCCTTCTGTGAATATCAACTTCAGAGCCATGAAAGGCGCACAAAATTTACAACTCTGATCTCTTTTTCTGGGTAGATCTCATCCTAAAAATCTTAATCTGACATTATATAAAGTTATTATCTGAAAAAAAATATAAAAAAAGTCTTAGCACAATAGGCTCAGCAGAGGGAAGGGTAAACAGCTCCATGAACTACATGCGGGATACAAGCTGGGGCACTGCTACCAGCCTCAAATTTGTTTTAATAACAGCTGTGGAAAGTGAAAGCTCTTCTATAAAACCTTATTTATGGATGAACAACAATGCTTAACAGCAGGTTTTCTGCATTACTAAATTATGTTTCAAAGGTTATCCTGCTGAGAAAGAACCAAGCACTACAGCATTTATGGTGTTTCAAATGTAATACAGTGCAGACCTTGCAAGCACAAATACCTTTAAAGGAAACCATATGGTAACAGCAGACTTGCTTTTCCCTAACAACCCGGCATGCTTTCATTCTGAACTTCAGGTGAAAAAGGGCTCAGGACCGGGTGTGTACAACTTTCCTTCTGTTTCAGAGAACAACACTCGTTTAGCACACGGCCACGGTGTCAAACTGCACCATTAGATATTTTTAATTCGAATACCAACTCACTGAGCAACTTGAAGTCATACTCCAGAACCGTGGCAGAACAACAAGAGCAAACCCTAACTCCCATTTATTGAAATAGCATCAAAGCAGCTACAAAAAGGCAAGCTGGATCGTACTCTGCTTCCAGCATCGGGGAATGAATATTGAAATAATTTTTATTTACTTATTTTAAAGGATTTGCTTAATAGCTGCTAATTTTGAAAGAAAGGGTTTAAACAAATAATCTTGTGAGTTCTCAATAGCTTTCCTTTCACAAACCAAAACTTACATGGGAACACCTAAGTATCCAGACAAAAAAACTAATCTGACTAAATCTAGAAAATTAATAAAAGAAAGAAAAACATTTTTTCTATAATCCCTTTAACATTTTAACCTTAGCTATATTCTGAAATGACTGTGGAATAAACATTTACAGACCCCAGTTAAGATTTTGTTTGTGTCGCCCTCTACTTCCCCAGTTTTCAGGGGTACACCTGGTTTCCCAGGAGAGCTTGCAATACCAGCAGAAAAAAAGGGCATTTTCAGACTCGCTGACTATGCATATTTGACACAGAAGGTCACACGTATGGGAGATCAGTATTTTTTGTGATTGCTTTTCAGTGTACAACCACGCATCTACAGTCATCAGAGTAAATGTGTACCGAAGAATTCTAGATGTTACAAGAGAGAAAAGTTACTACCACAGCAGAACAGTTGAATCTACACAGAGGTGTAATGTACAAATACACACTTGACTATCCTTTAACGAAAAACTAGCAAAGACAAGGATGTGTTAAAGTAAAATCACTGTGGTTTGCTTAGCTGTGCTTTCTTTTGTTTCAGCAGAGCCACACGCAGTCCTGAACCAACAGGAAACCTCCTTCATCCATCTGATGACACGTATCACCGACGAAGCCTTTCAAAGGACGTGCCCTATTTCTAGGTGCTTAAAATAAGTTGACATGTTAACAATAGATATTCTTAACACATGCTAGTCTAGCCATAGCAGACAACTACAATCTGTGGCAAAGCTGGCTGAAACCTGCCTAGGCACGACCAGCAGCAAGACGACCCTAACTCTCTTACATTTCCCCCAGGTCCTTTTTAGAAATGGACTTCCCAAACAAAAACAAGGAATAGCAACCACAACGGCTACTCGCCACAAACCAAATTCCGTAGCTGTATCTTTGCTGCAGCCGGGCTGCAGCACGAGCAGGCACGCTGGTGCAGCAGAGAGGTGCGAGAGCGGCGGAGGCTGGAGGGGACGCTGCTCGGGCTTGCTGGGAGCACTGGGTACTTACGGCTGCTGGTTCAGCTCTGCCTGCGCACGCTGCAGACGGACCCTAAATGTGCTGATGAGGAAATCAATCTGTCAGGCTCACATGTTTCAAAAGCAGCAGTTTTTCCTTTGAAGCAATTAATTCTAAAAAAGAAATTAAAAATATATTGCTAATGTCCTAAGAGGCAATATATTTATCTGAATTCAATAAAGAAAAAACAGCATTCACATTTGCATGGTGTTTTTTCCTTCTGACAAAAATAATTTGGAGACGTTATGGACAAGATTAGAATATTTCATGCATGATTGGCCAACCATGACCCTAAATGTTTTTTAAAATAAGTAACAAAATTTATAATGGAACACTACAGAACTCGATTTGTTACGGCACACGCAGCTTTTCTGAAGTCAGACTCAACTTGTACAGAATTTTTAACCAGGGGGCAAAGCAGGAGCACAGCACAATTATAACAAAACTTGACAATGTTCTGAAGAACCTCAACAGAACAGGAAAAAAACCCCAAACACTCAAAAAATCCAAAACCCCAACAAGAGCAAGCTGTTGAATCTCGTGCCAGTACATAGATAAAGCGGTGCGCAGTGAAAGAAGGGTAGAGGAAGGTCACTGAACTCTCTGCTGTCTACCCTGTTCTGTGGGGCTCGTTCTTCCCTTCAGGCACATGTGCACATATATTAAGGATGAGTATTTCTTGACTTTAACAAACCACTCATATTATCTGCCATTGTTCCAAACAGGGTAAGCCCAGGGTAATCATTGTCACCAGCTGGAGAGGAAGGACCTTCAAAAACTATTTTAATATTAGAAGTTGCTCATATAGTAGTTAATGAAACTGCTTTGGATTAAAACACAGCATGCCAAGAGCTGTTATACTGCTATCTTAATTTCTACAGGTCTTTCATCCCAGAACAGGAAACTATACAGACCTAGTTCCATAGGCTTCCTGGAGACTGGGTTTCCACTAACATGAGTGCAATGTGACGCTGACGCCAAATGGAAGATTCCCATTTTAATCTGTATTAGATGGATAGTGCTATTCCCTTGTAGGTAGGGAGAAGCATAAGCAGCTTAGGAGAAAAGAGGATGGCAGTGATTTTTCCAGTACAACTGTCCACTGCAAACCATTATGGAATTACAGCCTCAAAAAAGTGTGCAAAATAGATAGACATTTTATAGTTTTTAACATCTGGATATTATGTGTGTAAACATTAGTTCTGCAATGTCACTGAAGTATAGCAACACTGGAGGCTGGAAGAAAGCTGCTTTTCAACAGCATACGTTACCCAACGGTTCACCACAGAAAGCTAATTATAGGGCAAATTAATTATAACACCAATTTAGTGAGTAACAAATTGTGTGAAAAACTAAATACTTTAATCATAGCAACTGGTCTGGGCCTTGGCTTCATACATCTCTATAAAAGCTGCCTTTAAACCAGTCAGGATTCTCCAAACCTATATTCCAAAACCCGTACTGGGCATGTCCTATATACCCAGCGTTTCTGTGGAGACTGCTCTTCCAAACACTGTCCCAGACCCATTCTCTCTCTCCTGGACTATTTGACAAACTCATAACCTGACACCTATGCAAGCCAGCACTTCAGACTGACTGCACCACAGAGAAAGCTGCTTTAAAACAGAGACCACACCAGTCCCAGTCAGTTATGAAAACATTAGTGACAACTATTTAGGAAAAAGTTTGAAAAGAGGGGGGAAAAAGTCCGTTTTAATGACTGAAGAGATGAAGGAAAGATTTAAAGAAGTAGCTGCATAGCTTCTTCAAATGACAACTCAAAGCACAGGAGGACGGACATTAGACAGGATGTAAAAAACACTACTAATAACAGATAGATTATTTATTCTTTTACAATGATTTGCATTTTGGAGGGGATTTGTTTCATCATTTATACTTACCTCAGAGAAAACTGCCCCAAACCAAAATGCATTCTCTTTGCCTGAATGAAGTTTAGCAGATGGCTTTTCTGTTTTGCTCTGGCACCCTTACAGTAAAGAAGTTCTTCCTTATGTTCAGGGGAGACAAACAGACCGTGTGTGATGCCATGGTCTGCAGACACAGTTTCAGTGTCCTGCTCTAACTTTCAATCAGATAAAACAAGGAGCCCACAGCTTAATGTTGCACCAAAACTCATGGAGTTTCTCTAAAGCCTTGCACGAGGACAAACATTTACCCATTCATATCACCCTCGACAGAAAACTGCCATCACATGGTAAAGTATTCCAGTTGCTACCAAGCGGTGGTGTATTTGAAATGGCAAACTAAAGGTGAAGGCTGCATAATCCCAACGTAACACGCTGATTCATTCACTCTCTCTCCCTTGGTCTTGACCAACACATCAGTGACTACAACAGAAAGCCACTCGGCAGTGTTTACATTGCTCACAGCCTCAGTAACGTTGCTCATTCTCTCATTACCCACGCTAACAATAAATATCGGTTTCATGGAAAAGGAAAGTGCCATAAAAGAAATCATTAAGAACAACTAGAAGTTAATTACTGCTTTGTGACTCCAATCCAGAAGCCTGAAACTTGAGTAGAATTCATTTTACTTTCTTTAATAATACCTCTGCTTCTGTCACGCAGCTTATTCGACACATTTCCCCCTGCTCTGATTATTAAAAAGAAAAGCAGCTAGTATAAACATCACAGAGCAGCATTATTGCCTTCTGTGACACCAGGGTATGTTCCAAAGCTACAGGCAAAAAATGAGCAGTGAACCTTCTGATCCCCGGGCAGGATGGGCATACGAAACTGGACACAGTGCAGTCGCTACCCAAAAGGCGTTATTTACACACAGTGAGATCTGGAGAGCTGGGACTCAGCGAGACCGCACTACCACAGAGTCAGGAGAGAAGGACAACAGATCCAGACCACTCCTCTTCGGGGCACAGCTCTGCCCCTGCCTCAGTGCTGAAAACTTCAACTCATAATTTTTCCTTTACCTTCCAGCCCTTGGTTACCGTACCTACACAGGCACGTGTGTTCTAAATTCACTCTACTTAACTCGATTTTAATTCAGATAATACTGAAGGTGTTCAATCAGCTTCACCTTTCCTTCTGGTACAGCACAGACTGCAGTGAGACCTACAGCCTCTCAACAACTCCAAATAACATCAAGTTATATCAAACAAATAGTTATACACTGTTTTACTATTCATTTTACTTGTCCACTTCCTCACAGGTCAAAACAAATATCAGTAATACAAACTGATCCTGCATCACATGAGTCTGACAAAAGTAGAAACATTTATTTGAACCCTTACTCTTACATAAAACCCTCAAAAATACAAAACTAGACTAAGACCTAAAATCTCAGCTATGGTATTGGAAATGTTTTCCTAGGCCAGCACAACAGAAAACTTCAGTGGTCAATGTGTCAGACCTTAAACTCCTTTCCTTCCAAAGCACTTAATTTAATGCTCACAAGCAAAGAAAGTAGAGCTTTAACCACAGGACAAACTTCCTAGGAGATGTAATTGGATTAAATCACTTTCTACATCGTCAAAGCCTCTAGACTTATATCTGCCATTTCTAAGAGTGAGGGACTGCAAATGAACTAAAAAAACCACCCTTCTAGCTTCAAACAAAACGACAGGCTCTGAACACCACAAGTGCACACCTCTGCTGCAGGCCCCCCAGCAAACTCTCAGGCTGAGGGTCTTACAGCACGGACATCCACGTGTTCTAGGTATCACCTGAGTTAAGCACAACTGGGTCCATCTGCACCCACATGCCTGATCGTTCTCGTGCATCTGACCCGAGCCCACCAAAATCCTTTCTGCAGACTAGGTCAGGCTCCCAGCTCCTCTAGCTCCCAGATGCCACTGCAGGAGGACGTCCCAGAAACTCAAGCGGGAGAGGAGCAGCCCACGAAGGTGCAGCTAAAGGAAGCAGCCACAGCCGCATGGTGCAGTATTACAAATCGAGTCTGCGGTACACTGCACGCTCCCACTGACAGGCACCGCTGACCTGGGCAACGGGCACTGCTCTGGCCCCACGGCTGACCTGAGCAGGAGGCATCTCTGTTGAAGTTTAACTCCTGTACACAAGACGCGTGGTACCACTGCAAAACCAGCGATGTTAAGTGTGGGAAAGCCCCACACCACTGGCCTGTGTGAACGCCCGTCTGCAGTTCACAGCCTAGGAACAACAACGTTATCTAGCCAGCGGCAAACAGCAGTCATCTATTGCTCAAGAGTCCTCAGGGCTGCAGAGCCAAAGACTGCAGTGACACAATCAAGGTAACTTTCCTGCTCTGCCCTACCGGGCAAATGCCTGCGAGTTTTCATTTGGAAGAAAAGAAAATAAATCAGTATTTTCTTAGCTACACCCGTGCAGTTTCACTCTGCACTTAACAAGAGAAACTAAACAAGGACATGTCGATTGCCATTTCCACTGGCATGAAACCGAGGGCTTCAGTGACGCTGTATGCCACCTCCAGCAAAACTGGGCAAAAGAAGGCAAATTAAAATAACAATAATTTACAGCTTCATCAGCTGTACACAGAGGCGCCTACAGGAATACCCAGCCTATTTTCCTACCAATAAAGCACTGTCTTCTCTGCAGTATATTTTCCAGTGTATCAACTTAGTCTGGTTTTAAAAGTTCCAAATACAGGAACTTCTGCCAGCTCCAAGGGAAATTTACCACATCCTTTCACTGGTACTTGGATCTTTAGCCAGTTACATTCACATGTGCAGAACTGAGCCAAAAAGTTTTATGCTATGTATGCTTCATCCAATACAAATTATTTCTAGACCTAATGCCATAAAGCCATTTGAAAAGTGTAAGTTAGCAGAAAACATTCAAAGAAAATTACTTCCACATATAAACATCTTTCTAAGGATCTTCAAGTCAGTCTTTACTGACTTCAAATAAAAATGGAAATAAGGAGATACTAAGGTAGCTGTATGTATTGTTTCAGAGATCAGCAAACCTGGAGGTAGACCGATCACTGTCATTACCTGAGACTGCGGAGAAAACACAGCACAAAGCCAGGAACAAGGCCAAGCCTCGCAGTACCCTAACCTATCGATTGGGCTGGGTATTTTCAAGCTCAAGTGTGGCAAAGAGGTTTCGAGGGGCCGTGACCATCCCTTCCTTATGATATATCAAGTACAGAGTCAAAACTTCACCCCCTTTAAAAATTTATTTGAAAAGGGGGGAACACCACACAGAAAAATCTGAGAGATCCACTCTATTAAACCATATCTGGAGGAACCATTGCCCATTGAAGCAAAAATTGTTCTATAAAAGCATTACATTGCTATTTTTTTCATGGTTGGAAACACTTCCCAGAACAAGGAGGTTTTGTCACTGGTCTTTTTTGTTCCTTCTTAGTGGAACCTTCCTGCAGAGGAAAAGAGAAAGACGACATGAAAGTACACATGAAGTTAAATGTCCGCCCTTCTTTGTTGTCACCAGTTCAGGAAAACATAAGAAGGACAAGGCAGCTTTTTCTTTCAGGAGTTCCATCTGTGAAAGGCTTCTGAGTCAACACAACTGTACAGCTGTGCAGAATGAAATGGGGTTCAAGGACTCTACCAATAAAAAGTATTGTGAATCACCTCTGAAGTCTCACTTGAGCCAATATTCTGCTTTTTGTCCACACTTAAACAGTATTTTGCTGTCAAAACCTGAAGTTCCCTGACTTTCCCCCCTCTGAGAGGGCTGATGTATAACTAGGACGACCCTCCTTCCCACCCAGGAACCACGGATGCGATGGAAGTCAGAGCACATCTTCAAGCACAGAACTTGATTGCAAAGTTCTCAGCCTGTACCACAACTCTTGTACTTGTGGTAAAGCCACAAGTGTTTTACCAGATCTAGCTACGGCGAAAACAACTTGATGGATATAAATATCACCGCACATTTGCAGACACTGGGCAGAACCCACAAATCTTTCTTTCTGGAGAGCAGCCAGAGGGAGATTCAGAGCCTGTAAGGCTTTGCAAAAGGAAACAATTCAGCCTCCCATAACAAATGTGCCGTCCCTAAAGAATGGTGTCATGGAAATCAGAGCACATAGGAACTGCATTTTTAAAGATTACATGCTGCACTGCTAACCAGCTTTCCAAACAACCCCTTAGAAGTAATTTTATACTGGGCAGTTACATTAAACATACAGAATTATAATAAATCCTCTCTTCACATCTTTAAGCAAAGTAATTGCGTTTCTCAGAATTTAAAAGCTGCTTCTTGAGAAAGATGGCTCATTCTTCCCCTCTTGAACCTAGCTATATCTTAAAACTACTGTTTCTACCACAAAACCAAACGGGTAAGTGACATGAGGAAGCTCCATAGCTTTTTTCCCTTGGTGGTTCCTGCCTAACAAACTCAGTTTACAAATGCACGTGGTCAGGTGGTCTTTCGAAACACTACCAGGCTGTGAAGTCTACACGGAGTCACACCTCTGACATCGCACCAGTAGTGAGATTATTCTTCACTTGACAGTTAAACATTAATCTGATTTCCAACGTGATACATAAACTTTATTTTAGTCTATTTTCTGACCAAACTAACACTTTAAACACATCCCCTTCCAGGAGAAGAAAGAAGGTGGCGGGGAAGAGGAAATGAAAAAAGGAATCGCTGTTGTCACTTGAGGAAGACTGGTATTAAGAATTTCTACTGAAGTTCCTATCCATGTTGCACCAATACCGATCAGTAAAAATTTTAATTTTTCCCACATTATCACCAGCTGAAGAGGTTCTCTCTGGCACGGACATTCACTAACAGGCTGAAGGAGCATTACAGACACCAAGGAACCAAACCAAGTGCCACCCGCCCCATGTATCCCCACTCAGGACAAGTGAAGACATCAAATCCATTTATGGACTAGCCATACTCGGCCATTGCCAACATCTACAGGCAGAAGTTTGTGATCTGCACGGTTCCTCTTTTACAACAGCAAAGGACCCAGTTCCACAGTCCTGAGGAGTATTGTGCATGCTGAATACTCCCATTTCACACAAATGAAGCTTATGGAGAACACCAGGTTAGTTTTCACACTTGAATAAGGCACTGTGGAGAGGGCAGACTCAAGACTCTAAATAAGCTACAGAACAATAGATGAGGAAGAAATAATTCCTCTCCCGTGAACATCCACTGAATTGTGCAGGTTTGCAGCAGAGCTGAGACCAGTCCTCTAGATACAGCTGGACTTCACTGCTCTCTGCTTCAACTTCTATCTTATGCAACAACTTCAAATAACTAAAACAATAAATGAATAGCCTATAAATATTGTTGTCACATTCCCCTCAACATAAACACCTGCTTTCGTTCTTGTTCACATTTCAATTCACAAACTGTGTATACAAAGAGGGTGCTTGTGTCACTAAGTCGATGAGAGCACTGAAATCCAACCAAATAGTAACCCTCAAAATTACATAGAGGTTTCTATGCCCTGTGTAAAGGTAAGGATTCCTTCTAGCTACCTCTACGCATACACTGGAAGCTACTGAGAAGGCACCAGTTAATTTCTTAAGCTCTTCTTCTTTGTTCCCAAAGCAGAAAACAAAACTCGTAAAACCCAAAATATACACACTTTGCAAAGTCAAAACAGCCTGACTAGAGTTACTGTAATTCACAAGTACCAGGAGAGACCAGCTCTCCTTTCTGCTTTTAAAAGAAAGCAAGTTCTCATTCGTACCCTAATGGATGACAGTAATGGAAGGTGTTAACAGTAAGTTTTGTAGTTGTGGAATTCATGGTTTTGATCATAAATGCAAGAATCCAACAGTCAGGAAAGAATTTCTTTGGTTCCAACATCTCCTCTCCCTCTGAAGTACGAATTCTACTACTGCCAGAAACTGCGCACTGGTTTTGTCAGGCTGGCTACATCACGGCTCACATTGAGTTCACAGAATTTGGGTAAGTATGAAAAGCACTTTTCTCAGACACTTCTTGAAGAATTACTCCAATAACCTCCTTTAATTCACATACATTGTTTGGTGTTTTTGCATAAATGCAGCCTAACCTTCTCAATCTAACGTTGCATGAGATACATCAGCTCCTTGAAATACTTTTTTCCCCTGCACCTCTCATGGTAAAAACAGGTTCAGGAGTACAGCCACGGCCAAGTCCTGCCTACGTGCCACAGGAGAAAAGCAACATGGCCACCTGATCAAGATCAGAAAGATCACACACAGGGAAGCAGTTGGGGTGGTTAATCTGCTACTACACCTCCAGTATCTGGGTGTAGCTGCGCCCTTTCCAGCAAAGTCAAGGTTGTTCCCATTCAGCCACGAGGACACACGAAAAGACAAACAGTTTCTGGCACTGAAACCTCCCTGGGTCTGTTCAGAGCACGTGGGCTCTCAGCAATGATTCAGAGCAGAAGGTTGAGGTCACTCCTGGGCCAGACGTGACGACTGAGGACAAAAATAATTTAACTCCCTGTGGGTTGGGCTGGTTTTGTTTTCAAGCTGTGCCTCTGGCAAACAGGAAGCAGCAATTCATTTAGTGTAGCGGGGAAGATTTTGATTTCTAACCTTAACAGGCCTTTACAAGAGACAGCTACTCTGAACAAACGCACAGCACAGCTGATTCAACTGGGCCTGAAATAGAAATAAAGACAATCCTCTCAAAAAAACTCACCTTCTGGTGGCTTAGGCTATTTTTAATTACTAATTAAAGGACATCATTTGCCATTTCCTTATTCGTAGATGTCTCTAAAAATTAATCAGGACAAAAGCAATTTTAGCCTCTGTATTTACTCACCAAGAGGCACGCAAGATTCCAACCGCAAAAGAAGCTCCTACAGTTCACCACCCCAGCATGTGCTTATCTAACCAAGACGCAGAGGAGGCCGATGTGGGAGTGGAAAGCAACGGAAAAAGCAATTTGCAATTAATATCAATTCAACATTCACATTTTATGCAACCTACGTGCATTGACTAGGCACTGCACGTTCAAGTATGTAAATGAAGTGCTAAGGATAGGGATTTGGTGACATACGCAGACTCAAGAACCAGAGGCACACAACATATTAGTAATTATTACATGGAAAATACTAGAAAAAGGCAATACCGACACGTTACGAACAGTTCATGAAATTCTGATGCACAAGTTTATCCCATTCTAATACTATTAATTTTTACTAAAATCTGTATTGAGAGGTGTGAATAGCTCTTTTTATATTAAAAGGAAAATTGAAGCTTTTCTCAATATTGCATTTCTCCTCTAGTGTTTGTTTTTATCTGACACTGCTAGCGAATACCATGCGCACTGCGGTATTTTGTATGTCAGCAAACCTGAGAGAAGAAAAGTAAATGCTCTCAAAGCATGCTTTGGTAACTTCATGATGGAAGGGCCTACAGATCAACCATCAGTAACTTTCAGAGTAATATCCTCAGCCAATCTTTATTATTTTAAGCAAACACAGATCCACAGAAAAGGTCATGAAGCTGAAGCCAAAGCACTGCATTTTTAGGGTCACGAACACCACAGCACAGTTTGTAACAGAAATTAAGAACGCTACAAACACGTGAAACTGAGCAAATGCAGCAGGCAAGGCACACGGAGACGTGGGTACAAGACCATTGCACCCATTCTCATGGGAAACGGTACTTCTGCCGAATGCAGAACTTGGACACAGAATTATTACAGCACTTGGGGAAACAAGACATTTTACTAAAAAAAAAAAATCAATTAGAAATAATTAATATTCAGATGTGAAAGAAGAGTTGTAAGTGAAAGTCTGTTTCTCAATCTAACAACTGAGATACTGGAATTCCTCTGCCATACGTTGGCCATTCTTTCATTTCTGATCTGTAAAGTTTACTGCTCCTTTTTCCCGTGTCCAATGCACACAAAGTCTGAAGTCAATGTCCACATTGAATGGCGATGTAAAATGTTAGAGCCTGAGCTGCACATCACAGATTAAGAGGTGGCTTGTTGGACGCTTTGCAGTTCTTCTGTGTGTCCACATCATCAGGCTTCAACTTTCTTAAACTGAGAGCTTCTGCCAGACTCTCGGCTCTAAAGTAATATTGGGTGTACAGCATTTTGACTGCCAGAAAATCTTCTTCTATATGTTAGATGCAATAAATGGCAGAAATACAGTCAAATATGCCATTTTTTACATGTATGCTTTTAACACCTGAGATTTAACATATGCTTCCAACAATTTAGGACCTTCTCATCTATCAAACCCCCTGCCAGCTCAGGCAGTGCTTCCACAGATGTTTCCTTGCACAGCACTGGCGATCCGAGCAGCTCACATCAGTACTGCTTCTGCAGTGCCACACGTCAGGCTCAGCAACTGGTCAAAATTTAAACTAACCCCACCTTTTTTCCTTTTTACAGTTTTTTTTAGTTAATTTATGTTTCTAAGGCCAGCTCACAGGTGGCCTCCACAACAGTTCTACCAACCCAACTGAGCAGAGAAGGGGAGAAGCACACACCACAGGAGTGACCCCCGCAGAGGGCTCAGTAAGCACTGGGAGAAGACACCTCACCGGCTGCCACAGCCACCCTGGCACTGCTCGGGATGGGAACGAGCACTGTGGGGGCAGTCACACGGCGCTGCTGTGTCGGCAGCCAAGCAGGCTTGGAAAACTGCCACCCTCGCTTACCTTCAGCTGCTCATTACCGTCTCGTGCCACGAGTTTTCAGGTTATTTTTAGCCTGGATTATTCCTGCAAACTATTTCACTATTCACCATAAACCCTTAGGCTGGCACTGAAGGGGCTGTGAAGCGCAGCACAGGGAAGGGAGCCAATATCTATCTTTTTAATTGGCTCCACAACTAATACCAGAACTACCTGCAGATACATCTCATGGCTGCAGTTTAGCAAGGAGCTTAAATAGATACATTAAAGTCAGTAGATCTAAGTTCAAAGTTCAGTTTGCTCTTTGAAGCTCTTTGCTTTTTTATTTTCAAACCCTGAAAAGCTATATGCACCTCTAAACACATTAAATCAAATGCATGAATAAAAGAAAATGTCCACCTTTCACCAATGCTTGAAACAAGAAAAGTTTGTAGAAAGCAGCAATTCTGTATCAGTAGAACAACTGGTGTAGTTAGTGAAAAACCAAGAAGTCTTTCTGGCAAGCCCTTCTTCAGTTAGCTCAAATTTATCTTCTTTTAAGAACAACATTCCCTCTTTACAGGTACAGGACGAAAATACAGGAAGAAAACAAAGTTTTGAAAAAAAAAAATCTAACTTCTATAATAAGAAAAGCATTTTAAAGCTCCAAAATTATTTCTCCTGGGATAACGTGAATAACGAGAAAACATCACAGAAAACATGGAATGATTCAGTCAGTCCACTCATCGTTACTGTAAGAACCCCACTGCAGGCACTGCACTGACACGTTCCCAAATCTACACCAACAACCTGAGCCTTCCATTTCCTTCAGGATTCACTTCAGGAATCTCAGAAGCAAAGTAACCCATTTGTTGGGGAACATAACAAAAACCTGAACAAACAGCGTACACTGATGTGAAAGGAGACACGAGTATGAAGGAATACTAAGACAAGTACAAAGACAAAAAAAGATAACTAGATGGGCTAAAATCACATCAATGGTATCTTTTTTCCATTAGAATACGTTAGGTATGTTTATTCATCTTGAGGCTACTGCTGCAAGTCACCCATTTTTTTATTTTTAATTCTTTTTTCTCCTGGGTATGGTGAACACAGGAACTAGAGCAAGGAATGTCACAGCAGCAGGGCGCTGGGTGAGAGGACCGGTACATCAGCTCACTTTGCTCCCTGGAAGTGCAGCCTAAGGACATCGTGAAACATTTTATGGGAAATTACAGAGAAGCAACTCACTGCTGCACAAGCAGCAGCAGATAAGGAGAACCTGACTGCATAGAAAAGTCTATTTGGAGTGCTTCAACACAGATCCAAGTCTGGCTTCTGATACAGTCCCCTAGGTAAAACAGACAAAAATTATTCTTGCATACACAAAAGAGCCAGAGGTATGTGATATTCCACTTAAATATACATAATCTTTTAATCACAAAGATCAAGCCTCACTCCCTTATGCTTAAGTATCCCTCAACAGCTGTGAACTGCTCCTGTTTATTAGATGGCAAGCAATGCTGTGCTAAGCAGGCACCAATGTTTTGCAAAGCACCGTGTGTACGCAGAAAAGACATACAAAGCGAGAGGCCTGAGTTAAAAAGTCACCTTGGAAAATACACTCTTTTTAATAAGGACTAAAATAATTGAGAGCATTTGTGCATTCAAGATGATGGCTTTCGCCATTTTCTGTCAGGAGTCACAACAGGTAAACAGCCAGGCTCATTCTTCTTGTGGTTATGTGCCCTGGCCTGTGGGTATGGCAAGGGGAGATCCCAGTTACCTGTGAGTGGGGTACAGGACAGATCACACAAAGAGCAGAGCGACTCCCCCAGTCCTCCTCACCCCACTGAGGATGAGAAGGCTGTCGGTCTGGAAGACAAGATTAGGGGTTTCTCAAGCAGGTTCTTAGCAAGACACACCGTGCAAAACCTGTTCATTCTGTTTCCACGCTGCTGTCGTTGCTGCTGAGCTCCACCCGTCCCCGATACATGTTTATACAGGTGAACTGCCAAGAAAAGCAAGCAAGAAAGAAACCCTTCCTCTGCACCTGAGCCTCACGGTTCAACACTTCACCTGCTCAGATTCATAAAAGCCTGAAAAAATGCCAAAAAGAATTTCCTTAGAAGTGAGCAAACAAAAAGGACAGTAAATGCATGACAAAGAGGTAGCAAACAAGGCTATGGGAGTTAATTATTGCCAAGGTTAAGTGTCTAATTTCTCTTTCACAATACAGGTCTGGCTACCTACGAACACACCCGGCTGAGCCTGAAGGACCAGACACCGCTGAAAGGAAATGACACAGTGGGAAAAGAACCCAGGAGGCATCCACCAGGTCTCAAACCTCCCAAGCCCTTTGTCTTAGCCTGAGGCTGGCTCTACAAAAAGGGGAGGTATGAGCATATGTGTAATTTTGCTCACCCTCTCTCCTTCTCAGCCACCTTTTTGAGAGCACGTAACTAGGAACAGGAAGGTTTGAGGTGCAAAGCCAACACATCCTGCAAAGGGCCAAGCATTTCCTAGAAGAGACGGAGAGAAGCAGGCAGGTCAGGAGAGAAGAAAAAGCTTCTTACATCAGATTCCAAAATTACAATCTGCAGGAAAAAGTCCCCAGGAGCATTCACTGATGGCAGTGCACGAGGTGACATCTTTGACATTTCCACTGGGTTTCTGCCAAAGGATTCAAGTCCACTCCATAAGAGAAGGAATGCAATGGGTGTTTCAGAGTCTGCCTTGGGTCTGGAGAAAGAGATTCGCTCACTTGTGCATAGGAAGGAGGTAATGGTGTAGTGTAGTCTCACAGCTGCCAAATTTGCAAGGCAGATGCAGCACCCCGGTCAGCTGGGGGCCGCTGTACCTGGCCACCCCGTAACACCAATGACCTTCAGTGACAGAACCCTCTCTAGGTCAAACGCCCTGAGGACTGTATTCGTTTTCTTATTTTCACATTACAGACTCAGGCTCCATATATTTCTCACATTTTTCCAATCACTCTCTGCAGCGTCAACTCCCAAACCGTGGTCTGGAAATCAGCAGCATTTGGCAACCAGTGCCAGGAACCACAGTAAGAGAAAATGCCAAATTTGTTTCTTTTGTGCGGCCTGTAAGAAAGTCTGAGAGTTCACAGTGTTCCTGCAGTGGAAACCACTGCCTTTGGTATTGTTCAATACACATTAAAACATAAACTATCACAGGAAGTGATCAACTGCTGGCACACACAGTCTGCGGTTAATCTTTGAACATTAGCTGAAATGCCATCTCAAAAGCCGCCTGACTACAATGCAGACCTTTCCTTTATATTCCGTATTGTAATTATATCGCCTGCGCCAACTACTGACAACATTGCAGCTGGAGTCACCAGTCCAGCTGGTGAATGATCACTCCTCATGTAAACCAAATGTTCTCTGTTTTATTCTTTCTGAACTGACCAGGAATCATGCCTGCAATCGTAGGCACTTTCTGCAAGGAAAGAGGAAGGTATTTAGCAAAGCAGAAATAGGCTGGGGCTCACCAGCAAAGCCAAAGACCCAAGACTGAAACTTGAGGGGGTTTTGCACACTTAAACTCTGATATGCTGTCAGAATTTAGCAGGAAAAACTAGCCTTGCGAACGTCAAATTCACTGTACAAAATGTTTCGTACCACCGCTTGCCACTTACACACTGCCTACCTTACTTTTGTAAATCAATCTAAGTAAATTTGGGAAAGTACATAACAGAAAAGACTGCTCAAGTGCATGTGACTCACTTAAAAAAAAATTTAAAACTCTTGTGATTATTGCAATTATAGCTTCTTTCACGATGTGTCTGTTGAAAAGTCTGGTGTAAAGGCTGGGTAAAGAAAAAGCACAGAGCACTCACTGATAACAGATTTGACCTGCATCAGTCTATTTGTAGCTTAGCATTTGGATGGTGTGGTAACTTTGGGGTTGGACTCGGTGATCTCAAGCAGTCCTTTCCAGCCTAAACAATTCTGCGTGAAGAGTTTGAAAATTAATGTTGCTTAATGTGAATTCCTCTGCCAGTATGTAGTGATGTGCCATTCAGTCCCTAGCAAACAACCTAGGAAATGGAACCTAAACTGGAATACGCTTGTTCTGGGTTTTAAAAAGACGCAAAAACCATAAGAAATTAAAACCTGCTGCCTTGCATCATCTAAATTGCAGCTTCCAAACTGCATACTGAAGACAGCACAGATGCCCAGGATGTCACAGAATCACAGAATGGTTTGGGTTGAAAGGCCATTAAAGATCATCCAGTCCAACCCCTGCCATGGGCAGGGACACCTCCACCAGCCCAGGCTGCCCAAAGCCCTGTCCAACCTGGCCTTGAACACCTCCAGAGAGGGGGCACCCACAGGAGATCTAGACCCTCTAGATCACAAGGTAGGCCTAACATTTGTCTTTCATCCCAAACTGAACATGACGCTGCACCGCAGGCCCACACAAGTGGGAGAGGTCAGCACGCTGTGAAGTCTGCAAGACTGAAGAAAAACACAGCCACTCATTTTGATTTTTCAGTTCCGCCAATAAAGACTGCTGCTTGAAACTCATGTGGTTTGCATTTATTTATAGAATTTCACTGTCCTGCTTGTAGTTTGCTCAATAACATTAGGCCTGTTTCTAATAGCTCTGATTTCTAAACAACCTGAACAGTTACTATTCAAAATAAGTCAAACCTAGTAAAACTGGTTACCCCATCCTCCTTTCCCTGCCCATCAACATAAATATTTTCTTAATTTCAAAAATTGCTGTGCTTTAAATTCCAACAGGGCAAGCAGGGGGAACAACGTTCTTACAAATTACAAGGTATATGAACACTCAGTAGTGACAAAAAACTGCAGAGGTCAGAGAACGGACTCCTCCATGTTCCCGTAAGTCACAACAACTGGAAACACACGTTTTAGTTAGTCACAACTGGAAACAAATATTTTAATTCTAACCCAAAGAGGAGACCCACAGCTCTGCGGTAGAAGTAGAACATTCCCTTCCAAGATGGTGGCTAAACTGAAGGTACCAGATCACCAAATCTGTAGTATTTTGACTTCATCACAGACCACTGGGCAACCCCCTCATTATGTTGGTAAGCACAATGATCGGTTCTGTGAGTCAGCTAAAGGTACAGGTATCAGAGGATGCAAGGTAACACCCCAGTTTATGCTACCTCTCAAAAAAAAACCCAAACAAATCCAAAAAACCCCAGCCTGAACACTGAACACCTGAGTGGAAATAAAGACGTTCCCAGGGAAGCTCAGAAGACAACCCTCAGTCCTCCTGATATTCCACAGACACATTCAAGCTCTATTTTCAATGGCTGGATACTTTCAAAATGTTACAGCTTTTTTTTTTTAACCTACTGTTCCTACTTTTAGAGTCCAATTTGCCGTTATCTTAGGGGATGTCAACTCTACGGCAAATGCAGTTTTTGATTCATGCGGTAACAAAACTTCCCATGTACCATTGTTACTATACAGGCAGTTGGTTTAGGTCCTCATCCAAGCCCAAGGAAAGCTTGGCTTAAGGAGACACCAGCAAAAAGCATTAGTTCTATCCTGCTAAAAGTACCTTTAAATGACAACGGTATTAAAGACAGCTGTGTCCCCTTCAGAAGCACAAAGCAACTAACAACCACCTCAAGATTGAAGCCGAAGAATACAAACATATACAACATCTAACAGTCAGCTTGGCCATCAGTGTACTAGGAACCATCTGGCGCTCTCAAAACGACAATGCGTTGCTGTACATTAAGCTGTTCAACCTTCTCTCCACTTTACTTAAAGCTTTACATTGCAAGGTCGCAGTGGTGGGGCTTTCACAGGTGTGGTATCCGTATTTCTACAAACAGAGAAACAAAATCACAGCATACAAATCATATAAAGGAACGAACGCCCCTTGGATGACAAATCCCTAAAGCGTCTTGGAAGTCATAAGCAACCCTATGAGCAAAACAGTTCGCAGAGCTTGAAGCTGAGAACAGACTTTTTGAAAATAAGCAAAGTAAAAAACCTGAATTGTACAGCTCCACATTTCTGCACAACTCTAAAAGAAAAAAAAAACACTCATTTAATTAGAGGCAAAATATACCTTGGAAAGAAACTGTGCTTTGCAAATAGTGAAAATTACAGTGCTGTTTCCCCTGTAACTAACGTACCATCGCTGATTTCTGATGTGAAAGACCATAAAACTGTTAGGTGGTGGAAAGAACAGTAAATTCTCGGTATTTGAAGATTTAAACAGAACTATTTCTGTTTTTATTAGGCATATCAAAATCATGGCTAAACCCCAGCAGTAGGCTGGTGCTTTTAGGAAAACTGCAGTTAAATCAGTAAAAGTTTGTATTTCTTGGCACACAGGCACCATCCTAACAAGTCTCTTTAAACTGCAGTATCTTGGTGGAGGTAACGTTCACTGTTTGCTGTATTTCGGGTTGTTAGGGGTTACCACAAAGGTCCTGGTTTTCCATGACATCAGCTGCATTCCAACAGAAATGTGTGCCCAGGAGATTTAGTAATGACTGCAGTCTCCAAGCACCGAAACCTTGGCCAAAATCCTCTACACCTGCAGACCAGCTGAGTAAAATGAAAACCCAAGAAGAATTTAACTGGAATTTCTGACTTAGTTCCTAGTAAATGAGACATTATTTTTGTTCCTCAGATCTGTTGTTGAAAGCTGTTTGGACCAAACTGAGTATCTGATAACTGTTGCTCCTCATTCAACTAACTGATGGACTCCAGACCGCACAGTTTGTCAGAGGTGCAACACGCTCCACACCAAATCAAATCAAACAGGTCAACGGTATTTCAAAACAGGGTGCACAAGTTTTCCGTAATTAGTATGTCTTAATGGCCCTACATGTCTCCTATCCGTTTCTTTTTCTAAAACCCTGACAAAAATATTCCATTCCCATTGAGATACCATGAAAAGCCAACTGAGTGTGAAACACACAGGTCCTACAGTCTTGAGTAAGATCTCATGGAGGCACCAACAGTCTTCCTGTTCGCAGGAAATAAGGTATGGAGCTATACCCTGAACACTGAGGGAAAACCAGAACACTTCATACAGGGCTACTCCAAAACCTTATTAGGCACTACCACAAAGGAGAAAACTTTCTTATAACTCAATAGAAATTATTATTTTGTCATTAACAGGAAAACTATTTCAAATCAAACAACTCTATTCATACCAGAACATACATACAGAGAGGACTGCTATGCCAAAAATCTAAAGCAGCTTACTTTACCTTTACCTTCCTCCTAGAGAAGGGCGGGGGGGAGAAGAAAGCCTTATTGACAAAATTCTTTATACCAGACCATCTTGGGTTAAAGCACTGTGCCAGCAACTGCTACATACTTATTATTGTAAATCCTTACTCTCCAGTCAGGAACAATTCTCGCACTGGTAACACATTCACCTGCTGTTACGTTTCCCTGGTTTTGTTTTCAGCCAGCACTCTCTAAACAAAGACTGTTCTCTGTATCTTTGTTTCCTTTACTGCTAAAAACGGGTGAAGGATAGAGTAAGTGTGTTTTTGTAATAGTTGTCAAACGTTGGAGTTTATGCAGTCTCTACCTGTGCGACCAGGACATGGTAGTTCTGCAAATTTACCCTTCCTGGAAGGCAAGCACAAACAAGAGTACTTGCCCACCAGTGCTGAGAACACAGGCACTGAGAGCCGTTGTCTGGCAAACTAGCAAATGTTTGTCTACAAAGCACTGATTTCCTCAATACTCCCCAAAGTCCACGCAGTCTTTGTCAGTGTCCTTCAATTTGCAGGGTTCTGGAAAGTCCTCAACTTCCCTTTTGATTTGATTTCCCATTCTCTTTTGGACTGTGTCTTCTTTTGAATGCCAGGTATCTTTACCTCAGTAAAGGTCCTTTATCCCCTAGGTAAGATAACTCTGCACTAGTTTTGCCCGACTCAGCCAAAACAGCAGCTAAACCACAGATCCTACATGTGTATTATGGACTTCTGCAGCATCTGTCTGAAAGGACAGAATACAGTGACAACCTCTGAACACCGCTAGGAGCCCAGCCAGCGATACTACCGCAGCCAGAGAGCTGGCAGTGAGCAAGAGCTCGCAGGGCTGTAACTGCATCTTGCAGAGGTTTAGGGGAATGCAGTAAGTGTGGGATAAATCCTGACTCTCAGACATGAACCTGCAAGTCTCTGCAGCAGAACTGGAAGGAATGCAGCCCGGTTGTGCAGAGGAGGGGAGCAGGACACCAAGACAGTGGTGTTTGTGCTCCAGTTTGTGCTACAGAGCTGACAGAAACGTAGTGACAAATCCCAACCATAGGCTCTGCTTCCAATCCAGGGGCCCTCCTGTGTGATAATGAGGAGGACTATTGGGAAGGTAGAGGAACAATATACACATCCATCGGTCAACTTTTTACAAAATTAAGAAGCCAATAAATGTGCGAAATACCAAGTCAAGGTCTTCGGAGCAGTCTTCATGGATTCCTCTCGCCCAGTAAGGTACCTGACATGAATTGCAGTTACATAGTCCACATACTCGTGGAATATCTAAAACCTTAAATATCGAGGCACTTGTGTTGCAATACATATCTAAGTACTGCCATCATTACTCTTACAATCTTTGTGCATCTGTCACATGATTGAACTTCAATGATTTTTTTTCTATTTTTATACTCTTTTTCTATTAAAAAAAGCTTTTTAGTCCATGAAAAGTGAAATACACCGAAGAGTACTGCTTTAGCTACATGTCATAAGCTCTTAACGGAATTTACCTTATGAAATCAGGTAAAGATTTTTTTGTATTTTTTCTAAAAGAACTCCAGTCTTTTCTACTGAAAATTGCTACCATCTTCATTTCATACTCTTGGATATAGTTGTGTCTCCAGAACCTTAGGTGGAGCAGCACTTAATTCCTAAAGGAAGCATACTCACTCCAACCAAAACACCATGAGTGTGGAAGCTGTAAATGGTTCCAGTTTTGCCAGTTAGCACATCAGACAGAAGAACAATTAGATTTAAGAGCTATCATTTTGCATTATGTGCTTAAGGCCTGGCAGACGTGTGTTAATAGAAAGCAAGTTGCACTCTAGCAGTTTAAAGAGACATTTGTTACAAATCCTAGGGAGCCAGATTTTTTTGTTCTTCACCTTAGTTGCTTGAACTACCAAGGCTGAGAGGTGCTTTACCTACACAAAACAGAGGCTTAGAGGTGTCGGTGATCTGGCACCTTCTGGCCAGTTTTCCCTTGTGCTCCTTGGTGCTGGCCAAACTCAGCTCAGTTGAACTCTGCAGGGCAGGTGCCCCTATGTGAACGAAATCACAGTCCCCCCACACACGTAGGTATGGCTCCAGGCTCCCACACCCCTACACACAGAGCTTTGTACTGCAGCCATCGGGGATGATGAAAGCTGTCTGCAGCCACCAACTTCCAGTCAATTTAGGTTTGTGGCGCTGAGGGAAATCGCACTAGTGATCAAACATGCACCCTTTAGTGGGAGACAAATGAAAAGTGTATCACTGTGCACAGACTTCCAGGAACTTCTGGCAGGAGCAAAGTGTAGTCACTGTTTGGGTTAAATTCCAGGGATACTTGACTGCAGCTTATCTCAAACCCCTGTGAAGCTTTAACTGTGCAGGGGATATTTGATGTTAGACATCCCACAGGCTCATGCAGTGCTGCTCTGCTCTCTTAAATGGCAGCAACCGGCTGCATAGCAGCAGCAAACAAAATTGACTTTGTTGCCACGTTTGCTGTGATGAGAAGATCTGAGTCCTTACGGACCATTACACCATAATGCACATTTCTAACTATTAACATGAGTAACAGTAGGAAAGTCCAGAACATCTGCGTAATTCCTTATAGGGTACAAGTCTAATATGACATTTACAAAGACTAATCACTACTGACTTACTCCAGTCAGACTTAACATTCAAGGTCAATATCACATTTGGTACCTTTAACGTTTTTTTTATATTATTTTGTTACAAGTCATGGCACTTCAACAACAAAAAATGAAAAGCCATTTAAAGTTCGCTGTGTTCCTAGCCTCACCATAACTCATATGCAATTCAATTTTCACAGCCGCCCAGCCTCTTTATAATTGAGTTCACTAGAAGAATAAAGCTCAAATGCTGAAAAACAATAGGAAATTGAATTCATCTTGTGCCCATGCGTTTATGCTTTCATCAGCCTCACCTACCCTGAATAAACGTTTGGCTGGACAGAGTGTAACTAAAGTGAGGTAATTGGCAGTACCTCTCTTGTAAGGGGATTTTTATTTATTTCCATTTATAAAAGGTGTCATCCCAAGGCACAGTTTAGTTGCTTTAAAAGACAGTCACCGTCACTGTCACCATGTAAACACACAGAACAGCCAGTATTTTCCATGGTATATACCTTAGCATATGCAATACTGCTGAATATATTCCTGCT
>NW_010194881.1:224120-253497 GCF_000695765.1 Mesitornis unicolor
CATTCACTGGAATATATTCTCCCCTCCAGATCACACTGGCATTGCTCCTTGGCACATTTTAAAAAAAGACACATAGCTTTTGCCACAGCCCTTCATGCCAACGACCCAGGAGGAAGGCAGCCAGCTCCTCTGGCAGGGCTCAGGCTTGGTGCACAGCAAACGGCAGCGAGGAACCGGTTATGTGCATAAAGCAGGGGTGCAGAATAACACGTTAATCACAAGATGAGGCAGATATGGACTGCACAGAGAGAAACTAAGATCTGAGACTTTTCAAACAACTCATTTTAGGATCTGGCAAGGACGCAACGTAGCAAAACCGGGAGTAACTCCTGACCGTTGGCGATATCCCGTGGCTGGTCGCACTTTCAGACGTATACTCATGCTGTGAACTGTGATGATAATTCAGTCACTACTTTATGTCAGGTAAGTGAAACTTTTCTGGCAGAAAAAGGACAGATAAACGTGAAGACGTGGGCATATTTATTACAAGGATTAAAGAAGCCCAGTTGAGTTTGCAGACAATGTTGTCATTACTTTTATTGTAATTTATTAACTTTATCATAATATTTAACAGTGTGTCTAAGGTACGTTGTTAGGTTTTAATTAAACAGGGAAAAATTCTGGTGTGTAACAACCTACCAATATTCAGATCTTAGCACATAGTACTCTTAGACAAAGAAACTACTGTATGATCCATAAAACGTAATTAGAGTCACTTCCTTCCTTTTCTTCACACCTCAATACCTGAGCTTCATCAACTCTGATTCACCTCTAAAATGCAACCCTACCCGAGAAAGTCATCCTCTAAGGAACTGAATGTATACATTGTAAAATGAAGGATTTCCTACTCTTCTGTTGATCTTAATAGTACCAGTTTATGCTGTGCAATAAAAGATGCACACTTATCAGAAGCACAAATCTTTAGGTCTAACAAACAAACCTGACCATGATCATCTGCAAGAGTCCAGCAGCAGTGAGATTCTCATTCCCCACTTTCTCCAGAAACATCACCTCAACGCAGCACCATACGACAACGAGACGCTTACACTGTAACTTTAATCAGAATTTTTGATTGGCTGGTCGTCTTCTCTGCTGTATATTCAGGAAGCAGCGACTCGCACTGTATCTGCCTTACTTTGTTTACACTGGGTATTTAGAGTGTTAGACATTTATTTTAAACTGGAACTAGAACTGGTTTGTGTATACTTCAGACCTCCTCCATCCTTCTATCAGACAACGTATTCACCATACACGGTCACTAAAGAATCCCATCCTTTGTCTGAAACCAGAGGAGAGAGACAGGAAGCTGGAAGAAACACCCTGGCTGAATACCTGTATCCCTGCCTACAGCATCATTCATTATCGGGTTTGATGCCTCAGCTACCAGAACACTCAAACCAGAAACACTTACCTAAAAGAAAATTAACCACTACAACACCTTTAAAACATTGGTGCACACACCTGGTCAGAGGTTTGTGGCGTTGCCTAGATCATGGACATGAAAAAACATTTATGTCTAAGCTTCCACAAGGACACAGCAAAATTAATTGATGACATCTGATAAAAGAAAAGCTCTGTCACCTAATCAAAACTTTCCACAAAGCTTGTCCATTCCCTTACAAACGACGATAATTAACCACTCAGGAACACAAAAAATAATCACAGCCCACCTCAGCAGAGCTCAAACAACGTGGATCAGGAGTAGCTGTTAGTATCAATTATTACTGTCTTGTTGCATTAATTGATAATGAAATAAGATGCACGTGAACCAAAATGCAGACATAAGTTTCCCAATATTTAAAGTGTATTTCTGATTTCAGATTTGAACCTTACAACTCTCCTTCAAATGTCAAAGCCTGTTCACTCGAAAGAGAATCTCAGATCACTGTTTCCCCCATAGTTTGAGGAAGCTATGGTTGTGATCAAATTCCAGATCCAACTGGAGCGATTTTGACCTTGCAGATGAAGTAACGTTCAAGAAATATGGCTTCACCTTTTTGATCTTCTCCCTTTTTCTCCCTTCCTCTCCTCTCCAGATTACACACTACTTGGCTCCAGCCCAGCAACCTTTTTGAGGATTGGGCTAAATAGTCAGCAATTCAGAAGAACTTCCCGGATCACAATGAATCAATGTGTTACTTCTTCTACAGCCATGCAGAATAAATGCAGATTCAGTCTATGCTTAAGTCGAGCATTTATAGACATCCTTCATCAGACATTACAGTTCTGAAGATCAGAAAGAAAATAAGCACGCTAATGCGAGGGGGAAAAGAGCAGGGGAACCCAAGCCAAACTAAAGCTGAGCTGGTGCCTCTCTGTGCAGTTAAGACAGAAGCTGTCGAGCCCAGCTGAACAAACAACCAACAGACAGACGTTCTGAATAGCAGCAGTTAAAAAGCTTGTTTTAAAATATAACACATTCATTTCAATCCCCATGGAAAAGGTAATCACCAATTGGCTTGGAACAGCATCAGGACTAGTTCAGCAGAACCATTTCCTTCCATAAACACCCGGCTCGCTCTCAAGCGGAGGAGGACAGAATGGCACACAGTTCATTTGCTATTGCTCTGCTCCCTCTACCTTCAAATATTTGAGTTTGGGGTAATGCTGACCACTGGGACACATGTTCCTGAGCTTCAATTCTGCTGGGGTCAAAGTATATGCTTACCTTGCTTTACTTCCCTAAAGAGAAACTAATTATACAGAAGGTGAAAGTAAGAATAGCAACTTTTGTTTCTGCCGTGCCTTTCATGTCCAATGACCTGAAAACACGTCTTTAAGTACCTCTGGAGTTGAACACAGAAGCTCTTCTACAGCTCACACCATCAGCACACAACAGTCTGGGTAAAAAGTGAAAAGAACATAGCTATGTGCCACTTCTTACTCCTTCTCACAGTCAGGATAATTCAAGGTTCGGCTTCTGGCTGCTTTTCCCCATATATTTCTGCACTCCCTGACCGAGACTTAAGGAAAATCCCACTCTTAAATCCTGCCAGAATTCATAAACCTCAGGGCTGGAGAAACACAAACTTTGCAGTGGTTTAGAATTATACTAAACAAAGCAGAAATGGGTCGTAATAATAAGTAAAATAAAGTAGAATTAAGCAAAATAAGGGGATAAAAAAGTGGATTCAGAACAGTCCTAGTAAAACATGAATTACTAATGCATGCACAGAAAATGTCTACTTGAAAGTACAACTTCTAAAGTGGACATGCATGGAAGTAGGATAGGAAGACACAAAACAGTAACAGAACCCCAGATATAAAATTACTGAGAGCTACAAACACACACTCAGCTACAAAAAGGGCCTAAAAACTTCATCAAAACCTGTCATGTACAAGTATTCTGCAGTATAAACAACCATATCAGTTGACAGGGAAAAACTGTTATAATGTTCTGCTATTAAAAGCCAAAACTATAATACAATACTCCCAAGGGAAGGCTTCTGGAAAAGAGTGCATGAAGCCTAGACACGGCCAGCAGGTCATTATTTATTATGTCAATTTTTCCCTGGCTCTTGAAAGGAAAGAAACAAAGAAAACACTTTTTGAAGGTTCCCTGACAGACAAAGTGCTTGCGAATCACTTTCTGACACACAAGTCCTTCCACTGTTACAGTCAAACTGGACAACACCGCAGGCCTCTCCAGGAGCAGCACATACTGTAACGTGGGTCTGAACTATATTTTATTTTACCATGTCTTTCAGAAACATATGCTTGTGGTTGGGAGTAAATCCCTCTAGGAATGAAATACATGATGAATCTTATATGGGAATAAGCAGTTCAAGGCAACCAAGAGCAACAGCACATTCAAGAGTAGGAGTTCTCCAGACACACTGATTAGAGCAGCTCTGCAGCCCTGGACTTAAGTGAAAAATGACAAAGTTTAACTCTTTTGTAGCTGTTTGGCTTCCCAGATTCATTCAGTCCTCTTGGAGATGTCACATCAGCACAGCTGTAATGCTGGGAAGGAGCCAGGTCAAGATTCTCAAGGATTTCAACACTGAACCGAGTCTGAGCTGTGGGATAAGGTCCAGGAACAGTTTCACATTCCAGATAAAAGAGCGCGTGACAGACATAAAAGCTGTCGGCCTTGAGAGAGCAATAAAATTCAAGGGGGAAGATATCACTGGATCAGAAAATGGAGAGTGGAAAGAGTAGAGCCCTGAAGGACATGAGTACATAATACAAGAAGGCAGAACCAAAAATAACACCCCAAGAAAAAAGTAAAATAATATAGAATGGGAACCTTTCAAGCCCATTGCTACAAAATATAGCGATTAAAATGTGAAAAGAGAAGGTTTTTAACAAGTACTGAAGAGGGAAGATGGAGAAAAGTTCTTGGAAGAGCTCTGCAGCAGCTCTCCTGTGGATGGTCCATGCTGCCCATAACAGTGATGTTCAATCCAAGTTTTTTCAATATACTGAAGGAAGCATATTTGTAAGTTAACACAAAGTCAAGACTGAGTGCTCAAAATTCTTCAAATTGCCATTTCCTTCTATCATAAGCTCTTACAGATTTTTTTTAACCAGCTCAGAAATGACCACTGTGCTTTCCATTGCATCCTTTCTTCCAAGTGCAACAAATTTTGCAAGGTAATCATCACCAGTTGGCTGTCATTTCAGCATGAGAACGGATGGCTGGCAACGACAAAAATCAAACAAGAAGAGGAAAGCAGCAATAAGCTATTGCTGAGACACTGCTAGGCACACAAGTGTGGAAAATAACTTAAATTCTTTAAATGCGATTTTATTTTCATTTTGCTTTTAAGAATGAATAGTCAAAGGAAAAAAGCTTCCTACCAAACGATACAGTAACATGGAGCTTTATCAATAATCTGAAAAAACAAACTGCACCATGCAATGTATCAAGGAACAAAGCGAGTGGCAAATAAATAAAACACTCCTTGTATTCCCCTACAGGTTGTCAATTCTACCTGCTAAATAGGATGGAAGACATTGTGTGAACACTCCAGAGACTGCGAGCAGCAGCTCTGCGAGCAGCAATCACCAACATTACTAACGCTTGTCCTGAGCAACGGGCTGAGGTCATCCCTGTCTCTCCTTACAAAATCCCATGAAGTCTTTGGTTTGTACCCAAATTCTCCCTAGGGCAGATCATAGCTTAACTTCAGCCGCATAAGCAATAATAGCTCTTTCAGATACCTAAAAACAAATAAACTGTGCCTTTTAAATACTAGTGATCCATAAAAATGCTGTTTGCAATTAAAAATGTAACACAAGCTTTCAACACTCAAGGTAAACGCCTATCTGTGAATTATTTCTACACTACTTTATTATATAGGAGTTGTCCAACAACTGGGAAAAAATCCTCCCCTTTATAAGATGGGCGCACTCCAATGGAGCGCAGAGAAGTAAGTGGCAGCAGAATTAGTTTTCACTGTGCTCCTCTACACTCGGTTCACCTGAGGAAGCACAGGCAGCATTGGACTAGGACAAAGACAAATCCTGCTGGGCCACTGCCTCAACCATGTAGAAATCCAATCTGCATCCATATGAAGTATTTTTGGTGTTCAGTTCATCGTACTTTATTATCCATTGTTTTACAGCATCCTAAGAGCTGTAAAGTAAAGAGAAGACCAAAGATTTCTAGTGAAACCACTCCAGTTTACCTCCTCAGTACTTTTCAGTGGGGCAAAAAGTTGTGTTGACGTTGTGCAATGTTTGCAACCTGAGCAAACCTGAATGCTATGTGATAAAACCACCTTTTTCCCCACCTGGGGGGTGAGGGTGTGTATCGGGTTCTTCTCCCACAGTGCAGTATTACTGCAGACTAAGCCAAGCGACACTCACAGGAAGTTTCAGCTGCCCTTCCTCAGTTGTAGAACGACTCCAGAGTGCATCTCTTCATCCACAGAGGTCGCACGTTCATACGTTCTGCGTGTTTACAGAGCAACCAGTTACAACTCTGTATACAGATGCACTTCTGTGTCTCAAACATTCAAGAACTTCATTCATGCCTAAGGAAGAGAGGTTTTGGCTTTGGTAATTAATGACCTAACTGATACTGTTCTTTTAGAAAAAACACAGCCTACTAAAAGTTTTAAATCTGCTCTCTATATATCAGATATATGACAGTTTTTAGTAAGACATGACAGGGAGGTCACTGAACATATCTTGAACTTGGTTTATTTAAGGGAATTGACCTCTCCAGTAACCACCGATCCACCCTACAGAAAAGTCTGGCAGGAATTAATAGCTGATGCCTGACGTATACAGCAGAGCCAAATACACATACGTGTGCCTGCGTGTTCAGTCCACTACTTACAATTTTTCCATCTATTTACTGAACCTTCTTTTCCCGTTTTATTTATTTAGGCTCCAGAGACACATGGCAAATACTTCACAGGGCAACCAGATAAAGCAACTTCATCAAGCTCAGCAAGGACGGAAAAAATTGCAAAGCTGCTGCTGCTTCTCCAGTCTGCTTTTAATGGAGTGCAGCTGAAATGCAGCTGGAACACAGCTGTCAGCTTTTATTTCCCAAATCTGCACTAACATAACAACTACAGCTTGATCATATGATAATTACCTCTGAATTAGAGCCCTGGTTTCAGACATTACACACAATTAGAAATTAGCCAAGAGCCTGAGGATGACAATAAACACAAGGCTGAAAAGCTTGGGGTTTTGGACCTACTCCTCTTCAACATTTCTTGGGTCAGTGCATTCTTCCATGAGCTAAACATCTCAGGAACAACATTAATGCTTTGCTCTTCCTCAGTGCTTTTCAAATACGGCCCTCAAAAAAACCTTTGCAAGGACCAGAACACTTCCATGTGAAGTAGGTACATACATAAAAAGTGATAATCTGAACCCGAAGGGAGCTTAGTTTTGGAAGGTACTGAAATGCAGATCTAGTGGCCAGTTGTTTTACCTTGATAAACTACAAGTTTCTCAAGAAACTTATCAACAGAAAGCAGCTCCCTCCTCCTTTTGCTACCTACTAAATAAACTGCCTTAATGCAAAACATAGAAAATACATCGAGATGGAGAGGCTGACTTTAAAATACTTTTTAAAATCCCAAACATGTTTATTAATTTTATGCAATCTTTCTGCTCAGAGATATGCATTTATCAACTACACTCGGGAGATCAAATTAAGTTTCATATAACCCCAACTTATTTCAGTGAACTGCTTCACAAGTGTTGAATTTGGTCAATAGATACAAGCTGACTACAGCTAAAGCGGATCTGCACCCATCTCCAAATGACGAAGTGAGAGCTGTAACTCATTCTGTGACTTGAACGTTCCTTCACGTTCTTTGTAATCTCTTCCCGTAACCATATATCATCTAGCATTACTTGCTACAACTTTACAACCTATAAACTTGAATCTAACTCCAGAAATCAGAGACAAAAAAACCCCAACACCAAAAAACCCCCCACTGACCATGAAAATCGATTAAACATCCCCAGCAAGTAATTTTTAAATACTCTATCACAAGTAAGCACAGCAGAAATGAGGTGACGATGACAAATTCTACATATGTTAATATCAACCACCACTTCATAGAAAAAAGTAATTTACAAAAAATATTTTGAGATTAAACACATTTTTGGGAGATTTAAGATCTGAGCAGAATGAACTTCACATTGATATGCAAAGGAGCAAGTAAAGTCTGGTGACCTCACAGCAATGCACGATCACATTACAGAGCACATTTAGCTCATGGCTATTTAATAGCACAGGTTTTTTAAAGAGGATGCCAGTGTCCCGTTTTACCCAAGACAAAAACGAGCCTCAAAGAAACAGTTTTGCTCATGGTCTCTTAGCCCATCACAAAACTTTTGAGGGAGAGTTTGAGGTCAAGGATCTGAGCTACTCTAATTCTCATGTGGTGGTCAGTCATCAATCAACCAGCCAATACACTGAGATCTCTCTTTTAAACATAAGACTACTTAAATGATCACTACAGTAATCCTGAATGCTCATCCTTTTAAAACAGATGAGGTTACAAAGCCAGAGTAGAAAACCCATTTAAAGAGTTTGGGGGGGAAACAGGGCAATGTTTACAAAAAGTTCTCTTTTTCACATAAGGAACTCAAATATATTAGGATTCTTTTAGTTTTCATTACACTAGTGCTAATTTTCAATTTAATTATTTGCCATTGTAAAAAAAACCAAACTTATTCCAAGATACCTACACTTAATTTCCACAATGTCTCTTTAACATTCATATCCACTGCTGTTATTCCACAGTGTCAAAACAGACTTGTTCCCACCCAGCATAACAACCGAATCATTAACGCCAGCCCCCAGCCAGCCCTTTTCCAGCAGCTGTGCTGCTCTTTGTGTGTAACTCCCAAAACCATTTCAAGTTCTCCTGTGAGAATGACTGCAAATAACTAATTTTCTTTGGCTTTAGAGACATAGTCAAGATTTAATACAAGCATGTCAGGCTTCAATCTGAAACCCATCACCTTTTTCATACCAATTTCCCAAGTGAAAAACAGAAAAGCCAAATGTTCATTTAAGAAACAGAGGTAATTCTCAGCACCTGCTTGAACTGACAGTGAAGAACAGACAAATGCCAGAGGACAAATGTAGGAATACAGGGCAAAAGGAACTTTCTCTAGAGTGCAGAAAGTGCCTATAAACTATCAGTACAATAAAACCAAAATTATTACCCTAATACCTTCTGTACATTTTCCAAGAAATACAAAAGCAAAGCCCCTTCATAAACATGCACCTGGACTGCAAGGCTCTGACAGAAGAAAAACAGGATTCTGTGAGAGGTTCTTCCATGCAGATATAGGACAAATTTCTGCCATGAATTGGTTTATGACTTGGAAATCTCACGAACAAGTACCTCCAGCAACATTCTGAAATCCACTCCAAAAGCAGTGTGAGCAAGAGTACTCTGAAAAACAAATGAGATAATAAAAGTGCCTGAATTTGTTTCCTATGCTTAGGCATAAAAAAAATCCAAGCTGCAAAACCATACTCTGCTAAAAGGAGCTTGACATTGTGTGAAAGGAAGTTTAATGTGTGCCTGAGTTGATGAAGAATCCTGTAATTCAGAAGAACAAATTCAAAGTGCCTAAGCAGAATATTAAAAAGAAAATTCTGTCACTTGTTAATAGCTTAAAGGACTGGAAAACGTCAGAAACTAAGACTATTCACCCAAAGTTCTCCAAGGTATATGCTTTCAGGCTCGTGGGATCCAGCGATTTAGATGGCAGCAGCAAGGTCTGCTGAAACTAGTCCCCTCCACTCCCCAGTTGTGGGCACAGGGCAGCAAGGGAGCTGGGAAGGATGGTCCTAACATTGCTTTTTGCATAAAGCCACTCTTAAAGAGCACATTTCTGTGAACAGAGATGGACTCTCACAGCTGCGCAGGCTGACAGCAGAGTCAGGCCAGCAGAGCAGCCAAAATTCCCCATGAGGGATGTTCTGTGTTTTAAGAGCAGTCTGCAGTCCCTCGGTGGCTTTTCTGTACACCAGGCTGGGTATCTTTGAAAAGCAGGAAGTCAGGAGTTGCCGCCTGCAGCCCGCCCAGGCTCAGGACCGAGACAAACGTACCCTGGTACAGTTCAGAATCAAGTACAGCAGAGTTAAGCCATTCTCCTTCCCTCCATGTATGAACTCAAGGTTTCGATCAAAATGTGGTAAATGTGTCTCCTTGAAGGAGAGCACAAGTGAAACACAGTGCTCTGATACTCTGGTACAAAGCAAAACAGGTCCTGGGTACGGCCCTACAAAGTTCCTTTCACATGAGTAATCGCAAACAAGTTACAGAAGATGAGATTAGTGGGCCTTAATTCATTTATTTGTTTTTATATTCTCTCTCTCATTTTGTGTACATAAATATAAAACACAATAACTACTCACTAAGCAGGAAGTTTAAAAGTAAACAGCTTAACGACCCTTAATGATCACCAGAGACAGCAAAATGATGTTGCAGGGACAGCTCTAGTTAACTCTTCTAGAGGCACACCTGATGTGTTTTTTCTGGGCCTTTGGATATATCCTAATGATAAATACATTTTGCATAACAGCAAGTCTCAAAAACATGGACCGAGTCTGAACTCTGGAGGGTCTCGATGCCTCTGGTGGCAGCTTTTCCACGCCTGATGAACATCATGGGACTCTGCTTCTTATCATCATAAAAATGGCAGTCTCCCACATTTACACAGCTGTTCAATTCATAAGGCAGATCTTGAAATGTTTTTGATCACTACTCTAAAGTTTCTTTAACTTCTGCGTTCTAATTAATTTTTTTTTTGCAGGCATCAAAAGCCATTGGCTAAAAGTCACAGCAATTTTCTTAATGCTCAAGAGCTATTGCTTCCCACTGCACAGGGCCAAGCACCAGACATGCAGTTCCACTACAAGCACCCTACAGAAACATATAAAAACACTCATAAAAATGCATTTGTTTATATGGCAAAGAGATATGAATGAATTAATACTCTACACAGAAACTACCACAGTATTATGAGAGTTTATTCAACCTGCAAGAACTTTATCGAATCTTAAATCATGTCCCCTTCCTTCGCTCCTTCCCACATGCATCAATGGACTCTTGTGTTTTGGTTTGCAAATATTTAAAGTGGTGTGTCAAGTCCTGCTGCAGAAGCCCGATGGTCATGCCATGCTATGAATAACAGACTGAAAGCAGGGAAAACAGTTCCTAAATCAAATTACGACTCTTGGGGATAAACACATTTCTAAATGATGTAATTATAACAATATGTCACGCTCTGCCGAAGACCTCGTATAACATTAAAATAAAGAAGGAGTGGGTAGGAAATATAAGCAAAGGATGACATAATATTGTTCCGTGCCGGTTTCTGCCTGTTTTCAATCAGGCCAGACGTCAGAAAGTGACTTAGGAGGAAAGAAAAAAATCTCTCTAACAATCAAGGGAATTTCTGTTTAAGTCGGAGGCCTGTGCTCCAAGATCACTTTTGACCTGGTAATATAAATAAAGTAACCCTAATGAAGTGTGTACAGAGCCTGGGAAAGACAAGCCCCCCTGCCTACCCCCTCGTACCGAGTCCCAAATAAACACACCAGTATGGCTTCATACATGCTTGTAGAAAAGTTTATTATTTTATTTTCACCCCTGTATATATTCCATGCCAGTAAAAACTGCTGCCTCACCAGCTTTTAATTTAGTCCCTTTTAGACACAAGAGGGCCTTGGGCGGCTGATCCTAAACATGCCTACACTAAATAACTCATAAATGAGCTGACAGAAAACACGGATCTCAAATCCAGTTAAATGCTTTGTGTGCACAAGTGAAACGAGTTGTATCTGGTTCAGACCTGGATCTCTGGTACGGTGGTAAATCGCATTCTCAGCCTACAAAGTGAAGTCACTTGATTCTATCAAAACTGAATAAACTCCATTGTGGCTTTGCTATAATCCCCTTATGAGAACTGTGTGCATCATTATTTACCCAACTGTTATGTGGGTGGAAACAGGAGACGTTCACCTCTGGCAAGTATGTGTGCAACTTCTCCAAGTCAACGGAGCTGCACCTGCTCATACCAGCAGTGGAGCTTGTCTCCGATGTCAACAGCAATATTACCTAGAGATAAAACAGGTCCCGTTCTGTCTGAAAAATAAAATACTTCAAAACATGTCAAGTCATCTGCAAACCCTGCCCACAAAGGAAAGAGGAAAAGCTTTAGAAGAATTACTTCCACAGAACAAGTAGCTTCTGGGGCCAGAAATCCTGAAGAGATTAACACCCTCCCCGCACTCGCCTCCTGCTGGGAATCTTCCATGACAGCTCTGGAGCCTGCCAAGCCCTGGTTCTTGCCTGAACAACAACAGCGTCCTTACTGGGAGCCCAAAAAAGCTCAGGGCTAAAGACAACTGCCAGGCAAAAAGTAAGCGGCTTTCTGCCTATTTACCAGCACCTTTCCAGGCACCGTGACAGACCAACAAGACTGAAGGCAAATCCCTGCTGACTAGAAAAGGAAGAGGAAAAGGAAGGGAAAGTGGTGACAAACCAACAAAGCACATTTCCTCTGTCTGCCTTCCTTGCAAAATTACACCTAACTAAGCTGAAGAGGGAATCTGAAAAGCTGAAACCTGTACAAAGTACCAAGATTTTAAACACTGCATGTTTTACCTAAATATTCACTGGTTCTTTATTTAGTTTTAAATGGTAAATATCACACCTGCCATAAAAATAAACAGAAACACCTAAAAATTGTGCTAGTGTGACTCAGACAGGAGGTATTTCACGCTACCCAACTGCAGTGAATCTTCAAGACCTACAGACTAGTCTATGTGGGTTTTTACCATCGAAACTTAAGTAGTGATCTCCTCCCTGTCCCCAAAGGTTTTCATAATTTCCTTTTCTTTGTTCTGCTTTAAGTCCCTGGACCAAAACATAAACTCAGAGTAACTGAATGACAGATCCAAGTCCAACGTCAAGGTATTGTCACTCAAGTCAACTGAAGTTGCTACATCCTCTGATTTTGAGAGTGAATTAAGCCATATACTACCTACCCAGCACATGTCTGAGTAAACGTCCAGTGAAAGGAACAGTGAGAAGATTCTGGAATAGAATAAAATTTCTTTTGGATTCCATGAAACCCAGTTGATCCAAACAAACTGCTCTTCCTCTCTCTTAATACTCTACGTGAAATGTTGTATTGCCTCACTCTACATTAATTTAACTCACTTTTAAGAGACATAGGCTTTTGTCTATGTGCGTATAAAATCTGCCAGCTCAAAACCGATGTTGCCCACTTGTGATTTACATTCCAGAAATCTCCCCTGCAAGGACAATTCACTGACATTTCACTCCTTCAGATGCTTGTTGAGTAAGCTGTCATACTTGGATTAAATCGGTTCTCATTCATTTGGCAGCTAGTAATGCAAGAAACCAAAAACTCTTCCAGTTGATTGAATTGCCTCAATAGGAGAGCTGGCATTTCCCCACACAACTGCATTTAAGTGGAACAATAACAGTATCAGGTTCCCTCCTAACAATAGCTCCAGTGTTTTTTGGCACTGCTGTCAGATGTCTCAAGATGAGAGACCTGAGAATTCATGGCGAATTCCCAAGAATGTTTTCTTACTCAGAAAACAAACCCAAGCATTACAACAAGTGTTGTTCATTTCTTGTTTTGTTCTGAATTACTGGTATTTCTAAGAAATAAAGGATCCTTACAAACACTTCTACCTTTAGCATTACTACCTTTCTACTATCACACACTTAAGAGTTCAGTCAGTCAGTGAAATCATCATCATCATTATTTCTTAGCTGAGGATACTGAAACTGAAAGGACAAATACTTCAGTCAGATTTGAACGACCAAACTACAAGCAAAACAGTGAACTTGAGAATCTTGAATTTTCAGATCCTTGCCACTGTATAGACTAAGCTAGAAGTTAATCCCAGCTTAATCCAAGAATTTAGTCTGATTTCAGCTGCTGAATCGAAAACACTGCAACATCTGAGCAACGCTTGAACCCTCATTGAGCAGCAATGTGTTCTCACACACCTGTAACAGGGGAAATTCTGAAATAAAGCAGCCTCACAGCCAGTAACAGCACACAGTTGTACTGGGTCTGGCCGGGATGGAAGTCATTTTCTTCACGGCATCCCATACGGTGCTGTGCTTTAGACCAGTGACCAAAACACTCTTGCTGACACACCAGTGTTTTAGCCACTGCTGAACACTGCTTACACAGCACCAAGGCCTTCCCTGCTTCTCACTCTGCCTCCCTTGTTAGGTTGGGATGAGAAACAGCTGGGACAGCTGACCTGAGTCCACCAAAGGATTAATTATCATGCCTTCTCATCTGTGTAAATGCTGAGAAGCACATAACTGGAGTATGAAAGTCCTCCATACTTGAACATACAAGAACACCAGTACTGTGTTAATGAATTAACAGGGTCACAGTAGCACGGCTACAACGCAGTGTAATGCAGGCATGGCACTTGATCTATAAAGGCAGAAGAGTATGTTAAAATCCTGGCTTAAGGTAGTCAACAAGGCCATTTTTGCAACCTTAAGGGAAATACGCAGCTTCTTGCCTGTCCACAGACAATTCGAAGGTCCCTGAAAGGCAGAATCTCTTGATCCTTTTGCATCCTGGCTTGGAATAAAAAGAAAAAACTAAGCCTGGCAGCATGAGCTCAAGTGCTCTTCTGGCATGCTGCAACAGCAATCAATAGCACTGCGGACACCTGCTATTCAGATGGTGTTCACTAAGGAACAGCCTCGGAGGCTCCTGGCGCTTTTTATTTCCAGCTCAAGAGCTTTAGGATAAACACAATGTGCCTGATCATATATTTTAAATTATTCTAAGCATATGTATTTCTTCTGAAAGCACAGAAAGTCTGTGTCTGCAGATGATGAAAGAATTCTGGATGGCCTAAAGAGACAGACTTTGCGTATCTCTCTGGTACAGTTACAGCACGTGTAGCAGAACTTTGCTATTCATCCCCATCCAGGAAGCACTGCAGCTTGAGAGACTCTGCAAGGGCCAGCACCCCAGCACATACCTTGGTTTTGTGCTGCAACACAATAGGCACAATATCACCGACTGAAACAACTGAATTAATTTCATAGAGCAGTAGAATACTAGCAAATGAGAAATACAAGATTTGAAAGTAATAGGCTTCTCCTGTTCATCAGCAAGACTCCTTTCAAAAAGTCAGAGTCAGGCACCATACCAGCAGAAAGTCCGTTATTCCCACTTGACAGAGTACTTCATTGTTGGTGCAACTGAATTATTTTGCAGTTATTTTTCTTGGCTAGCCCCACCTCACTGAATATATTATTTTACAGACTAGCATTTTGAAAACTAGACCAATTTAAAGCAGTCAGATGCTAAGGAGCAATAGGAGGAACTCAGTTGAGCTGATGAAACAGATCAAGTGCTGCCCAAAGCAGGTCCTGTACTCCCTCCTCCTCTTTGCATTCCCCTTTCCAGCTGCGCATTCCCGATGCTCTCCTTGCAACAGCTCTGATATTCACGCGGTCCTTCAGTGAGTCAATTCACTGGCAGAAAGCTGATCTATCCTGAATGAACCTCCTGCAAGTGGGTAACCTCAACCAGCTTACCAAGGGATCGGATGGACGTTATAACAAGCGAGGGAGGAAAAAGCAGCGGGACTGCTTCCAGCTGCAACAAAATGCTAATTTGACTTCGCTGTCTCTTCAAATCTGATCTTTAATCTCTCATAAACATCAAAGAGCAGAATGTAACTTTCAAAATGAGTTATTAAATTACTAATGTATTTTGTAACCTAAAAGGTTCTCACCCTGTATGAGAACTCAACTAGAGATTCTTGCAAATGTGTTAGTTCTGTCAATGTAATAGTCACTATATTTAATCTATATTCACTATCTGCAATCCTTACTTATGTTAAGCAGCAATTTCTTTCTGCAAGTAGCACCAGTCAAGCTGAATGACCTGTATTCAGAACACGGTACCATGTTATGGAAAGGTAGTGCAATCTGGTCTCACTACAACATGTGGATTCCACAACCACCTCTCTCTAATACCACTGCTATTTAATCTTCTCTGTGTAAGCCACAGGATCACAGAATCATAGTGTCTCCATACAGAGAGTGCACAAAAGGCAGAGCTGCTTGGTAATTGGTAGCTACTTTGAGTGCCATTTTTCTTACAGTGTCTGTAATTTAATTACAATGAATTTGTCTTCAGGATAAACTAATTTATCATTGTTTGTCATGGTTTATGTTGCCTTGTCATGCAGCTTGGTTAACACATTAGTCTCTTTCTGAACTCCAAACACCTCCTGCTTCAAGGGGTGCTCAATGCAGCACGTGAGCCCTGCCCAGTGTATGTGGGTACCGCCAGAGGGTCCCACAAGCACATGCATAAAGCAAACAACTAAGGAGTTGGGCAAAAAAAAAATCTTGTTTTAAGCCTTTAACAGGTTCATTTCAAACATAAGCAAAGACACTTACAGTAACAGCTACTGCTTCTGAGTGTCACCACACGCTCCAGTACATCAGTGAGTTTTGTACAGCCAGCAGCACACTTTTCACACTGGAAGCTCTGAGGCAAGAGCTAGGGGCACCCTAATTCGTTGCACACTAAGCACTCGAGCCCTCCTTAGTTCATAAATTACATGCAAAGGGGTACGTCATTCTTCACTAGAGACAGCATAAACTGAAGATTATCAACACCATCGGGACACCAAGCATAATAGTTTAGACTTGAGTTCATAAGAGGACCAGAAGTGGGTAATCTAGTGACAAAATACCAGTCCATTCTTTCAGCAAGATAAAGACATTATGCTACCAACACTAGCAGGAAAAACAAATACTAAACTTTCAAGGTCAGCATGATTTTCAGTTTAAAAAACAAACAAACAAAAACCACTGCAGCACATGCAGTGCCTCCAATCAAGCAATCTTTTGTGTTAGGGGAACATCAAACTACTGTTTATTTATCCTAGAGACTGCTCCCAAAGCAGGACTCCATTTAACAAAGTAAAAGCTTCCACCTCGTTACGGGAATACCCTGGCATCCCCCACGCTTTCACCACAGTCTGCCTTTCTAAATCACCGTTACTTCATCCAGCAAAGGAGGAGCTCAGCTCTTCTTCCTCAACAGCCCCGTGAAATACTGTACCATGGAGTACGAGCTGCAGCAGAGACCTGAAAATTCAAGCCCTCAACTTCTCATGGTCTGGTGTAAATACATCTTACTTAGTCGCAACATTGGGAACTCCAGACCGACTGCGTTCTGATGGCAGGAAATTTGGAGCCAGGTCTCCAAGGTGTCATTTTAGGCAGCTTTTGATTTGCTATGTGATACTAGGCAAGTCGCTTCCAATTATTTATTTATAAGTTACATCTAATTATCTAGAAGGCCTAATTAGCTCATCTGGAAAGTGATTTGAAATGCACAGATTAAAGATAGGGTGTATTGCTCAACTCTTGTCATCTGTGCCAGTAAAATACTTATTTCACAACAATTAGATCTAATTGTATTTTTGACAGCTGCTGCCTCATCCCTAGAAATTCCAGCTCTGAAAGTCACAAATAGAAAGACTCATCGGGATGCAATGTTAATGAAGTGGTATGTGAAACATCTAGAGATAAGGTTAACACTCTAAAGGCCTTTTTGCAATCACTCAACATGCAGTGAAACTTTTTTTCCCAGTTGGGTTTCCACTCCAGTGGAAACTTAAATGATTTATTTTTAAACTGTCTCCCACCTCTACCACAGTATAAATATTTCCAGCACTGCTTTAGGTCACAAAGCTTGGCCCTGGGACAGGGATGGAGCGAGATGGGCTGAGGTCAAATGGAGACAGAGCAGGCAGCCTGAGGCTACGGGGCAACTCGTGCCATGCTGCAAGTCATGAGCCAGCCCAGAGGAGGGCTTCCCACAGACCACCAAAACACAGCTCCTCTCTCCAAGAGAGTCTGGTGTCCTCTCTCTACAATGGCTGGTACAGGATGTTTCAGCCAAAAAACAGAAGAAATTATGCAGGAAACAGCTATGGAGTAATCAATTCAGCATGTGAACCTCTTGTTAAAGAAATGAAAGTTAAGAGCACACGTCCTAAAACACATACACCCATCTGTTAAGTTTTTCTGCATCCTAATCCTAACTGTTTTTAACCAAGTATTTTTTTCCTTCTCTGTGTGAACTGGGATTTCAAAACAAGCCCAAATTTCAATGTTCATTTTCACTGTAAGCATTCTATGGCTCAAACCACCTCCTCTTGTCCATGTGTACTGTACACACATTCGCCTAATGGGTTCCCAGCCTTAGTCATATTCTACCATCCTATATACTCCTGGAGTAAAGAAATTTAAATATTAAACTACGTACAGTCATCTTACTTGGCATGACTTATTTTTTAAGGCCAAATTATTTTCAAACACGCATTTTCAATAAGAACCCCACACTACTTTAAATAAGAGAACAGCATAACTTCTAACACAGCACAACCCAAAGTCATATGGTTTACAGTTTCCTCTGGATGAGGTCCCACCTCAACACTTCATTCACTCATTCAGACAACAAGGGAAAAAAAATAATCCTGCTTCGATTGACTGTGTCCGCAGTTGCTGCTGGTAAACAGCTCCGTTTGCTGTCAGCTTCCTGGACGATGGATGGTCTCCCACAGAATCAGGGAGGTGCTGCTGCTGCTGCAAACACAGCTCTCAAAGCAGCAGAGAAATTGGGCTCCATCAGCAAGTGAAGACTGGGACAAAGGAGGCGGTGAGGCAGGGGAACCTGTGACTGATTTGATTGCACAAGTGCCTACAGACACAGTCAGATGAGCTAACCCTCCTCCACTGGGCCTTTCTTTTCTGCACTTGTCCATACTTCTGGTGCTTATGTTTCCCATCATGTTACCCAAGAGAAGAAAAAGGAAATTAGTTTGTTGTTGTTGTTGTTGGATACAACCCAAGTGGAAAACACATCATTTTTTCCCCTCTCCTGATAGACTCCATGGTCCCTCAGTCCCTCACTTCAACTACATCCATGTTTTTTCACCAAGTCACATGGTGGGGAGAATGCTGCTGCTGCTATTCAAATTGCTGCTCCTATTACAGCTTCATAAAGTCAATTTTGACTCAGAACACAGGTTGGGCAAGGTGAATAATTGTCCTTTTTATTGTTCCTACCTACTCCATCAGCTACATTCTCCTTGTCCTGTCGTAGCACAATATTCAGCTTCTGTCCCCAACTCATCACAACCTTCAAGTACCACAGGCACACCCTCAAATTTACTGAAGTGATGCAAATTCAACAGCCCCTCACTTTTAAACTGACAACATAACGAACAAATCTGACAACTAAGGAGTTAAAAACACATCTGACAGTGAACAGTGACTATACCTGAGTATTTAAAGTTATGTGCATGGATAAATGGTGCATAAATCATTAGGCAGAGGAGACAAGAGGAGAAGGGAGAGTCTTCGAAACACACAGCACGTAACACACTGCGCCTAGCACACTCCTTCACTGCCACATTTCTACACTGCAACACAGAATGGCTAAGCCAGATGCTAAAATAAACCCACAGCGCAAATGGAAACGTTCCAGCAGCCCTCTCGTGGCTCCGAAACACACCAAGCCGCAGCTGGAGGGCCCAGGAAGCACAGGGAGGGCTGAAAGACACTTCCACCAAGCCCCAGTAAAGCACACTGCCAGTGCTCCTCAGCCATCTGAAAACAAGCGGCAAGGAGATCGCATGGCAGAAATTAAACGGACTGAAGAAGAGGCATTTTAAAAAGCAGTGAAGCTGTATCAGAACTTAGCCCAGTGGTGCTGCATAGTTCCCAAAGTTTCTTCAGTATTTATGGAACATTTCTATTTATCAAGTTAACGCACAAGAAGGAGGCTTCTCAAGACATCAAGTCCAGTCTCCTGCTATCAGAGTTGCAAAAAAAAAAAAAAAAAACAACCAACAAACCACAGTACTTTTCTCAAGCTGACCAAAGCACATTTAAAAGTCCCTACCGTGGGCTGATTTACAACTGCACTGCTAAATGATGACAACTAATTATAATTTCCAAAAAAAGCATAAATTACTTTTCAATGTAGCTGGTTATTTCTTTGTGCCATCAGAGGAGTTCAGCTCATTCCTCACCTCTCCTGCACAGGGAAAACCCCTCACTTCCTGTCCCTTTGGTACAGCAAAGCCTTTCAGTCTCCTCTCAAAAGAAAGGATTCGAGTTCCTGACAATAGTTGCAGCTCTTCTTTAATTTCTTCTTGATATCTTTTTCAAGCACTGTCGATTTCCCATCAAATTCTACACAAAGTTTCAAGAGTGCCTTATAAGTTGACATTCAGAATTCTTTGTATCGTAGGATGTACCTCTTCTAAAATCAGACTTTCATTTTACCCAGAGGTGTCTCAGTCCTCTCCAAGGACAAGCCTACACAACACTATTTTCTGTTTCAAATGATGGCCCATCACCACATTACAAAATAAACTAAGCTAACAGAAAACCAAAGACCAGCTTGAAATTTATTTGGCATTTTACGTGTCTCAGATTGAAAAGCGCAAGACTCCTAATTGTTATGTCTCCAGTCCTACACAATTCAGGCATTTAACTTCAAGCATGTGAGCGGTGCAGGAATTAAAACACCTGCAGAAGTGTCTGCTGGATCTAAGCCTAAAGCAGAAAACTGGGATTTAAGATTCCTGGGGTTTTATTCCTGATTAAGAGCTTTCTTTGTAATGTTTTCTTCTGGACTTGGCTATATTTCTTCCATCCGTAAACAAGAAATATAATCAATCTATAACAGAGGGACATTTTAAAGCTTAATTAAATGGCATTAAAGTGCTTTGAAATCTTTAGATGAAAGGTGCTACATAAGAGTGAAACCGCATTATTGCTATTTTCATTTCTCTAGCAGATTTTAATTTTAAATATTTCTTTCACTCTCATGCCATGCATGTACTAGAGAACTGTCTCAGTGAGCACCAGGTATAGCTATAGGCTGGGCTCAGAAGATGCTAAAATACTTAGCCAGTGCAGACAGACTTCATCGTGTATAAACTGTATTTTTTTTTTACATCTATCCTATCCACAAATGAGCTAACCTAGGGCAGTCTATGAGATGATTCCGTTCTTTCCTACCTTTACTTGAAAAGCTCCAGTAGCACCTTCTGGACATTAACAAATATCAACTCTTTGATGATTTCATTAATAGTCAGAGTTCTGGCCAACATTGACCAGATTTGTTCTCTTTCAAAACTGCGACAGGAAGAAAAAAAAAACTTTACCCAGAAGCACCCAGACAGTATTTTAAACAGCCATGGTTCACACATGTTGTTATACAGCTTTCCAGACAATTACTTAAGCACAAAATACCTCTTTCTCTAGTTGAGCTTGCCCAACCTTGCAGCAGAAGCAAGGAGCTGAAAGAACAGAGCCAAATGCATGACCAGAAGGCTCACCTCCACCTTATCCTCGTACATAGACCAGCAGGTGACTCGGGCTGCAACTGCTGCCCCCATGCAGGGATCAGCATGGGTTGCAGGTACAGCCTTCCTATGTGGTCCATTCTTCCTCAAGGAAAAGACAGCAGGAGACATAGCTTCCCATGGATCCAGCCCAGGAACTACCAGCTGGAATACATCAGTGCATAAATGCAAGTGTTTGAAGAAAAAAACCCACCACTCAAAATGCCAAAATAACAAGAAAAAGATGACAAGAAAAAAAAAGTAAGGCATCGCACCCTAAACAAATAACAGCTTGCATCAGATCTCCAAATCATCACCATAAACCTATGGCAAAGAACATGACTGATTTTTTTAACCACTGGGAATGAAAACAAGATGCAACAATTTTCTAGATTCACTAACATCAAAAGGTCTCTTTTTTATGGTCTCTTTCTATATTTGATCAATATTCCTGCATTAACTGGCAAGGCTTCAGTTAGTTCACAGTTCTTTTTTTCCAGAGCATAAAATCAATTCTTCAAACAAAACTCATCATCTTTCTTTCAAAGGTTTTAAAGCCAGAACAGGCTATACGATGTTTGGAGTATTTTGCTGGTTTGTTTGCAATAGGTTAACGGCTTTGAGGATCTGTTGAATATTCTTAAACAGTTAGGGACACCTACAGTTCTTCCTCACCTTCCTAAGCTGGTCATCTACATCCACCACGTTTGTAAGAACTACCTTTTTAATCTCCTGTCAAATCTGGCTGCAAATAGGCAGAAGTTCAAAGGCAGTTTTGCATATGTATTCACAAACACATCCACACACATGCATGCTGTGTCTGACTACAGGAACACGAGGTCAAACTATGAAGCTGAAGTCTCGGGAATGTAACTTTTAAAAAACAAAAAGGTATCAAAAAGAGTGAAAACCCTTCTACTTGTTCCAATACTTACCTATATATTTCACCTTTAAATACCTGATATGCAACTTTCAATTCGTTTACCATCATCCTGTTCATAAGTGTGATACATCAGAAGTACACAGCACCAGTCAGTGGGAGAGATCGAACTACTGAGTAAACCTTTGAGTCAGGTTCCAGCACAGCAGTCATGAAATCAAACCCATTTGTGCAAACAGACCTCTATCTACAGGTGTCTCACGTGGTTAGGTTCCCTCATGTCTTGTTCTCCTCTTCTAGCTAGCTTTCCATATTGGTAGGAAGAGGACCTGTCCATTTCAGTTTTCAAAATCAGGTGCTCACGGCTAAGTGAGGGTATTCAAAATGCTTTGATAACAGTCGCAAGCCTAAAGAGATTAAATTCACTGCTCAGATTACATGCGTATTTTGAAGTATTATTGACTGGTTGATCTACAGATGTATATTTACAGACACTACAGAAAATTCATTCCAGGCTTTTGGTCACGGGAAACGTGCCAAAATACCAGTCAGCTCCCATAGCATATGTCCCTATCAGTTGCAGGGTGTGATTAAACATTTAGAAAATGCAGCCTGCCATTCAGAACAGATCTCCAAGATCAGCCACTCATTCTTCACGTTCACAGATATGAAAGCACTGCTGCACATTGAAAACTTGGCTTTTATTAAAAAAAAAAAATCAAAACACTAGAGCGGTTAATCCCTGGAAGGCCTTGTGATCACATTCCTTGACACGTTTGATAAATATGGAACTAGCAAAAACGTCCTGACTTGTTAAACCTGCAGTCTGTTTAATGCACTTCTGGGCCCTGGCATGCACAGACTGCTGACTTGGCACACCCACAGGACCTCTGCTTACCTCTCTCAATAGACCCATGCTGATAAGTCTGAGTCTCCCCAAGAGCAGAACAAAGTCATGCTTATTAAAATGTTTACTCAATTCATGAAGTAGAGCAGCAGTCTCATGAAAACAGACGTCAGAGCAAGAGGAAGATCTCCATAGGCACAAGTATACAAACCACAGACAATGAAAGAAATTAAAACTGATCTGAATGACTCTCATTCTTTAAAAACAAACTAAAATGTCTGTAGGTTTTATGGAACATCAACTTCTAAAGATTATCACCTACTTATGCCCGCTGATTAAGAAAAAAAAAAAAATAGTGTTAACATAAAGAAGCCAGGTATACAACATTTAACTCGCTGTTATCATTTGTACCCCACTGTATAATTTACAAGCCATGGGCTCATATGATAATGAACAAAGCACATAGCCAGATAGCTTAGAATGTTACATTCCCTTGATTTTGTACAAATACACATTAATACATTTATCAGTTTTAGAATATTACGGTACACATGAGTGCTACAGTATCTTTTACCTTGCCACACGCGATTTACCTTTTTATACTCAGCACAAGAGATAGCTTCAGCCACAGGAATAAAGGATAGTAACATGAAAGGGGTGGGAGGAAAAACTCCAGTGCCTACTACTACTGATCACTAATTATTCTGAAAAAAAACAAACCACCAACCAAAACAACGAACCACAGATTAATGCAACTTCTGCAGAGTAAGCTGTTTTTCACAGGAGGTGTCAAGGCGGTGGATTGTGTCAGCCGTGCTGTCAGCTCTGTTTGAAAAACAAAACACGCCTCTGACACCTACAGATTATGTGCTTTGGAAAGGAATATGACATGTTCACAGCACTTCAAAATGCAGAACGGTTTCCATGGGACAAGGTCATGTTAAAGGTTTACACACAACCCAGCCACTTCTCCAGTCAATGCCTGAAAATTCATCTTTTAAACAAACTGAGTTTGTAGAGCTGCACATCGTCCCAGAACTTGTGTAGGTCCTGAGGGACTTGATGCTTTTCTGCTTAGAATGCCGGACCCTGTATTTGAAGTGCTCCCAGGAGTACAAATTTCCTTCATATTCAGCATCTTTAGATTAAAAATTTTAAAAAATATACAGGTATATAAAAAAATTTTTATCACAAATATTAATGCAGTTATGCCAATTATTAACTACATTATAGTGGCACATAATTTTGTATTAAAATTATAATTTATATTATAAAGTATTCCCAACAGAAATTAAAGATTACCAAGATTTCAAATATTCCATAGTACTTCTGGAAAATATTTGTTTCTAATTATGAATTTTCAGGTGTAACCAAAACTACAAAACAACAAACGAGCATAGCAAAACACTGCCTACAGGCTGACTTCAATTGATGAGGATTTTTACATATAAAAGCATGAATAAACAAGACTGAATAAGACACCATAGTTTGCTAATATTAGATTCCCAAGAAACCACCTACAATACATTTGCAACAGGAACAAGATGGAAGGACTTCAAAATTCAGGTTTAGTGTGCAAGGTGCTCCTGTGACAACTATGAATAGAAGAGTGCCTTCGTTATTTTTAACTTAAATGCTCTTTTTGAGTTTGTTACCCTATATACAACAGCATACATAGGCACACAAAGCAAAGTTTAAGGAATCTGACTACAAAGAAAATTGAAACAGGTCGGTTTATTTTCATTTCCCAAGCCAAATTAAAAGCAAGATGAATCAGAGGAAGGAATGCAGATGGTTGTATTCTTAAAAATGCATGTTTTACCCCACTAAAACACAATTTTCTTAGCTACACTGGAAAGACTGTGCAAAAACTCTACTGTTTAAACATAAAAAGCTGTAGAGAGGGAAGAGAAGAAAAAAAAAACCAGAAAAGGAGGGACAAGATGAGGCAGTAACAACCATGGAGATAACCTGTTGGGCAAAAAGCATTCAAAGATACTCAGTATAATCTATTCTTGCTTGCTAAGCATCATAGAAGCAGCAACTTAAAACTGAAACACCTAAAATCAGAGGTGATTTTTGGTATTAAAAATCCAGGATGACAGAAGAGTCAGCATTGTGTTAGCATATTTAGTTAGCATCATTGCTGACACAAATTCTAGGACAGCTTAAGAAACCACTGAAACATAGACAGCATCAGAAAGCAAGCCCTGGATTACATGTAAACCCAGGAAAGCAACTACTAAATTGCAAATATTTGATCAAAGCACTACCTGTCTACAAACAGGGTAAAAAGGAAAAGGAATATGCACACTGTGAGGCTTTTCCAATTACAACAAATAAATCTGCCGGTTCCATTTGGAAAAAGTTCAAGCAGCAATTTAAACTTTAAGTAGGTTACACAGGGACAAGTAAAAACAGGGCAAACAGAAAATGGGCCCTGCAGTTGGTGATAGGTGGTGCATAAGCCCAATGCAAGTGCAATGCATTCCATGTTACTGGGGAGAAAGGAGAATGAGAGTTTTGAATGAACAGAGAAAAACTTGGCTATTGTTACGCTCCTAGGAGAAGGAAAGAGTTGTTTCTTGAGGACAGAAACAAGGTGCCTGCAAGAGGACACATTCCCAGCAAGGCCTATCTAAATTAGTCTAGACTGTTTATAAGAACTGAGCAGGCCCAAATACACATGGAGGATCTGAAGTAGTATAAAATCTCTGCTTTACCTTCTCTCAGAAGTCCTTTTACAACTTGAGAGCCAACTCCACAAGTCAAACACCCCACCACACAGCAAGGGTTCTGAAGGATGACGAAGAGTATGGAGTACAAAAGACCAAAGCTGAAAGATTTGAAGCCTGTACTGACATTAACATTTACCCAGCAAAGGGAGCCACGTTTTCTATACAGGTTTCAAATTAAGTACTGAGAGTTGTTCAGATGCAAAGTTATGAGACTTAAGAAACATTTCGGATTACAACTCAAAGAGCTTTTAGACTGGCAGAAAGACCATACACTTAACTAAAAAATGTACCAGTGCTAATGAGCCTCTAGATACCCCAGCACTTTCTTCTTCACTTTCTGTATGAGTGTAACTTCAAAGCATAAACAGATCATAAACACCACCAACAATGCCCAGAACAGCCCACAACACTCTCACCAAGCAAACAAGTAGCTCCAACAAGAAGTACCCCTGGCGAAGTCAGAACCACACAGTTCGGAGGATGACACAGTACAACTATGATGCACATTCCTAACAAAGATACTGGTTGGATTGGAAAGAGCAGTGGTTAAGAAATAATACGTTATCTATTATTATCAGGTTATAGTAGTTCCATGAGCACCAGCAGGATTAAGATCAAGATGAAAAGTAATAGCAGAAAGTAACTCCTCAGTGGTATTTTGAAGTATTAACTGGCACTAAGACTGTAGTTTAGCTTAAAACTGAAAAAAAACTGAACTGAACTTTGCTGAAGAGTCCACTTCAGAGCAAACTGCACCTAATTTCAAGAAATGGCACTTCATTCATATTCCAGATTATAGAAGGGAGACACAGTTTAGTAATGAGCTGTAGTACTGTCCCCAAGTCAATGTTTTCCTAGCTAGCAGAATTTCACACCTTAATTTTGTTAGTAAGTCAGCCACAAAGTAGAAAGGCCTTTTGTCGGAGAATCAACACAAGTTTCAACCTCTTCCAGTTTGGGAAGTTGAAGTCTTTCAATGCCCTGACTGCCTACAACAACAGTAAGATTACCCAAACAGTGATCTACAGATCTTGGCCTAATCACCCAACCCCACTACCCTGAGAATCTTAATAGACAGTAAACATAGTAATTATAATGCAATAGCCAAAGTAATTAGAACTCCCTTTGGTGACCTGGTAAATTCAGATCAGTTAAGACAGACAACAGAGTCAGACCATAGGTGTGCACAGAGAAAAAATATGCAACGTCTGCCTCTGCTGTGATACAGAGCATTAAGTTTCTCTTCCTTTAGAGCAAAACATGATCTTCCATCAGATTAACTGCTGAATATTCTGCAAAACAGACTAAGTTAGATCAACAGGATCAATGTTATCTGTTCCAGCAGGTACTTAAGGCCAATGGGCAGAAGGCAGCACAATCCCAGCACCTGCAATCTCAGGTGGACTTCCCTCCACGTAGCTCACACTTCTGTGGTGCAAAGATGCTCAAACAGATTTAAAGACATAATGCTACCCTATTCGCTCAGAGGGAAAGGAGAACGAGCATACAGATGGTATGTGATCCCATTGCTTGTGACACAACACTGATTGGTTTTATTGTGAAGTCTATTTATACAGCTGATTATGAATTCCTAGGGTACTCTGATTACAGCAATAGCAGCTGGACTATTTCCTTTCACTTAGCACTTAACTGCATTCTTGATTAGTGAGTGGTATATGAAAGCTTGTGAAACAAGTACAGGAAGATCAAACAAAAGCAATGATTTCCTCTTAGACCACTGCACTACACTCAACCTGCCAACACAAGACCAGTTAAGTCTCTGACCTGCAGCAGCTGGAAGCAGCCAGATTCCAGATGGTCCTAGAAAGCTGCTTTTATATGGCCCTTGTACATGGAAAAAAAAATAAAAATAAATAAAATCAGAGCAAGCTGTTTGGGCATGACAGGTGACATCTCCAAACACAAGAAATTTCCAGTCATCCGGTATCCTTATGATGTGGTCCCACCACTCAGTGCATGAGATCTATCAGATCTGTCTCTACAGGAGCACCATTCCTATTGGAACCTGAATCTACTTCCACTACTAAATACTAAATTGTGTACATACCGTTTGCATGACACCGGTATCTCAAGATAAACTATTATCAAATACTTTGTTATATCTCCTGTCCTGGATGCTCAACTCTCCAAAGGAATTATTTTAGAAAGAAGAGAGGATTCCAGTCATTGTTCTGATGTTTATTATGTGCAAATGCTATGGTCTGTATGACTTACAATGCAAACCAGAAAAGCAAGCACAGCCAGAACTGAACTGAAAACACAGCATCTCTTCTCAGTAGTCTTGTAAGTAGCACACTAATTTATTTTGCACTTTTCTGAAAGGGGGAAACTTACTTCAATTCCTTTTTTTGGCACTCGTGCAAGACCCCAGAATTACAAGACTGCTTTATACCACAAGACCTTCACTTAGGAAAACGCTGTCTCAATGACAATGTGTGTTAGGATCCTGTATCTGTAAGTTAGTACAGATAGGGGTGTCAGCCCCGTTACTGTCCCACACTTCCCCTTATAATTCATTTTCAGTCACATAGAACGTTACTGAACTTGACCCATTTTGTCTTCATTTTCCAGGGTCAGCCCTAAAACAAGGCTACAAAAAGACAATTACATGTGTGCAGGATGGGTCTCAACAAGAAATTATTCATTTGGTTTTCTCTTCATTCTGAAGCTTGTAATCCAAGCCCTCACTTACTGCACGATGCTACAGTTCTGTTCTGAACACCTAATTACTCCTTTCTTTAGCGACTGAAACCTACTCAAACCTACAGCACTAACTGCTTCACAGCTGCTTCGCCTTCAGAATACCTCTGTCCTGAGAAACAGATTCAACCCATTTACAGATAGGGAATGGAGCCACAGGCAGACTAATATAAAGAGTGTTGGGTGCCTCCTTTGAGCCGCTCAGGACTTGGCTGTTCAGTTTAATGTGGTATCTTGCAGCATTCAATTTGCTAAACGATCAGCCCCTGCTGAGAGCAGTTGTAAAAGTGAGCACTTCACTTTTAATCTCACAAACCAAGCAACTAGAAAATGAGATATAAAATTAATGATCAGCTGTGACAAATGTGATTTAGTTATATATATGTCTATATAACCAAAACCATATCTGATTCTCCAGGGAATATTTCAGCCGTCTTGGTTAGGTCTTGTTCACTTCAGAAAATCAACTTTTGCAACCAATACGGCAATGATCTTGCAAACAGACCCATTCCCTGAACAGACTGAGGCAGAGGTACCATGTAAAATACACAACAGTGAAATTAAATTATATCATACTACTAAAAAAGAAAAAATAAAGTTACATAGAAAAATTTAATCTCCAATTCTCTAATTCTTGACTCTCCATCATACTACTCTCAGTAGTGTTTTGGTATTTCTAAACACAGTTTTATATTTGTTTTCACATGGGTTGTAGTCAGATCATCCATTACTCTGATTCATTTCCATGTGAAAAGCTCAACATTCCTTAAACACCAACCAGAAAACTGCTTTAGTCTGGGAACTCTTCCGTGCTCTCTAAATTTTCTCCTTTACAAAAATGTCAGTCAGTCAGTCAGTATGTTTTGCATTAGTTTGATTATTCTCTAGTTAACAAAAAAAAAAAGGCCTTTTTTCTATTTAAAGTTACTGTCCCGGAACAAAAAAAAAGGATACACATCTGCTGTAAGAGATTAGACAAAAAACACAAGCAGAAAAGGAATAATGTGTTCCTCATGAAGCACACGTGTTTCTTCTGTAACACTGGAGTATACTGCTTTCTGACACACCAAATAACAGAAATTCCGTATGTAATTCACAATAAAGAATATTTATGTAAAGAACAACATTTGTTTGACATGTAACTCAAAATTGTATTACCTCAGCTCCAGTATAGCCTTGCTCTATATACATATGGACATAATTATTGTAATTAGTACCAAATACTTCAGTAGATTCCTGAGAGTTTGGATTTTTTTAAGCATATATATATATATTTTTAT